>NC_064634.1:250667182-250968099 GCF_023864275.1 Schistocerca cancellata
TTTGAGGTTTCCGATGACATTGTAATTCTGTCAGAGACTGCAAAGGACTTGGAAGAGCAGTTGAACGGAATGGACAGTATCTTGAAAGGAGGGTATAAGATGAACATCAACAAAAGCAAATCGAGGATAATGGAATGTAGTCGAATTAAGTCGGGTGATGCTGAGGGAATTAGATTAGGAAATGAGACACTTAAATTAGTAGATGAGTTTTGCTATTTGGGGAGCAAAATAACTGATGATTGTCAAAGTAGAGAGGATATAAAATGTAGACTGGCAATGCCAAGGAAAGTGTTTCTGAAGAATAGAAATTTGTTAACATCGAGTATTCATTTAAGTGTCAGGTAGTCATTTCTGAAAGCATTTGTATGGAGTGTAGCCATGTATGGAAGTGAAGCATGGACGATAAATAGTTTAGACAAGAAGAGAATAGGAGCTTTCGAAATGTGGTGCTACAGAAGAATGCTGAAGATTAGATGGGTAGATCACATAACTAATGAGGAGGTACTGAACAGAATTGGGGAGAAGAGGAGTTGGTGGCACAACTTGAATAGAAGAAGGGATTGGTTGGTAGGACATGTTCTGAAGCATCAAGGGATCCCCAATTTCATACTGGAGGGCAGCGTGGAGGGCAAAAATCGTAGAAGGAGACCAAGAGATGAATGCACTAAGCAGATTCAGAAGGATGTAGGCTGCAGTAGGTACAGGGAGATGAAGAAACTTGCACAGGATAGAGTAGCATGGAGAGCTGCATCAAACCAGTCTCAGGACTGAAGACAACAACAACAACAACAACAACAACAACAACAACTAAATAAATAAAATAAACAAAAAAGCACTGCAAATGAACTTGGAACCATACACAGATTCTCTACTTCCCACCCAGGTACCTTGGTCGCTACACCAGTGGCACTTTCATTGAACTGAGTGTATGTTATGGACATGTAAACAGCAGTCATAACATATAAAATACTCAGTTTCTAGGAAAATATGCATTTGTGATACCCACCTATGTTGATGAAAAATGCCGAGTTTTCAATTAATTATCGATCCCGAAGACTTGAGTCAATCACGCACCATGAATTTTAGCGGTGGTTTTCTAGAAAGTGGATGTGTATTGAGACAAAATATCTTATAGTCTCTCATTTCAGGTTGTGGACAAATGGTTGGTGGCCCTGAGGCCTTCCACTTGTCAGTTCCTTTCGAAAACTTTATTTCATTTTCCTTTTGTGATCATATTTTGGTGATATTGTGATTTTTCTCTATCCATAATATTTTCTGTTACCTCTAGTGTTATCATTTCCACTCCACTGATTAATTTTAGCTTATCAGTATCTTTTAAAATCATTTAAACAAAATTTTATGCTCACTGTTACTTCCGCTTTTATTTTGATATGTTTGATATGTTAGGGGCTTAGACCACATCATTCTCCCTTCTTTATCTGCTAATTTCTCACTTACTATTCAATATATCCATTTAGCTTCCAATGGAAATAAGTTCACAACTGCCTATGAGGTGTATCATTTGTGTTTGAGTTTCTGTCATCTTTACTAAAACTGCTTTCCTTACTCACAAAAATATCCACATCATAACAATCATTAAAATATATTAACAACTTTGATAACAACAAATTAGAAAACATTTATGTAATGCAAGTTCATTTTCCACTTCATTTATTACATAAATACGAAACAGATTGAAGATTTTGACAATGTTCTCTGCAGTGCTGCAAGATTAACATTGCAAGATGACTGTTGCTGAGAAAGAGACTAAGCTTAAGCCTTGTAATCTTAGAAGTGGGTAGATTACACCAAAAATCCAAATTTATAGAAACTCTAGCTATATGCAGAAAAAAACCATAGTCATACATAATAATAAATAAATAAATAAAAAATACACTTTCATCACCTGGTACTATACTGCATTTTAGTAGAAAATTATGCTTTTATTCCATATAATTAGTCTCAATAGCACTTAGTTGTTGGTTAACTTGAAGCTGGCAATATGAGGACAATTTCCCCTTAACTTCCTCAATACTAAACACTTTCAGAATATTTTAAGGAATTTAAATTGTAACATACTGGACACCTGGAGAAATTATTCATAATTAACATCAATATGATAGTTGGGTGTGTGGCAGAAAATGCATGGTGTACCTGTAAGACAATACAACAGTATGTTCTTAAAGCATTATGTATCCTTTTGGATTTAATTTTTAAGGATCCTTCACGTATAAACGTAACTCAAAAGTCAGACAAATTATATTACTGAAAGCAATCCTCTTTGTGAAAGAAGTTTCCTTCTATATAATGATAACAAAGAATCTCAGAATGGAAAGAGCCTTCTCTTCAACTATATTTATGCGGCCATTAACTGTAAATTATTCCAAGAGAATAAACTTTGACATTTGATGGCTGTAACTAACTGCAATAATGGATCATAGAAAATGCAGACATTTTCTGCTTGTGTCTGTGTATGTGCAGATGGATATGTGTGTGTGTGCAAGTGTATACCTGTACTTTTTTCCCCCCAAGGTAAGTCTTTCTGTAGTGACTCGCCGATCATTCAAAGTGCCGCCGCACAATTACGCGCATCCTCTACGTGCGGCACTGTCTGCCAGCCATGCAGCAGCTGCGCCACCTAAGCGGCCAGCCGAGCATCGGCCGCTAGACTGGGACTCAGTGCTCATTCGAATGCTAACGCGTACACATGTCTTACTTGTCAACTTACTCTGTGACTTATATGTGTTGTTGTGTCGTTCCGAAATATGTGTTAAACTTGAAGTTCTAACAACTGGCAATGAGGATGGGATTTTTCCTTTTCACCGTTGACTCACAGGGTTCCATGGCTACTGTCGAGCAACTATTGCAAAATCTCCTTGAACAACAAACGCTTCTAACAGCGGCAATTCGCGATTTCGTCGCGGCGTCAAATGCGGGCCGTTTCTCATTGTTGGCTATACCTCCTTTTCCTCCTTACGACAAAACGGCGGAAGACTGGTCTGATTATGAAAAACGTCTTCGACAGCACTTCTTGGCATTTCATGTCACGGACAAACAACCATGTAAGTCTCTGTTCCTTTCCTGCATTTCACCTCAAATGTATCGGTTGTTGTCACAATTGGCTCCTTTGAAGGATCCTGCGTCTTTGTCCTTTGCTGAAATGTGCTCATTTCTGTCTGTCTATTTTCAAAAGCAAACAAATGTGGTAGCCTCTCGTGTTGCCTTTTATCGTTGTCAAAAACAACCAAATCAATCCTATCGCACTTGGGCTGCTGAACTTCATGGCCTCAGTCGAAAGTGTCAATTTGTTACTGACATTCACAAAGAATCCTATGCCGATTCCATGGTACAGGATGCTATTATCCGGTCGGAGCCCGACAAAGAAGTTCGGCAACGTGCCCTTCAGTTGGCGAATCTGACTCTAGATGAAGTTCTCTCCATTGCGCAGTCTTTTGAAATTTCTCGCGCCGCTGGGGCACAAATAGAGGCGTGGGGTGATGTGGGGGAAATACAACCTCTGTGCGCTGTTGTCGACGTGTGCGGCGCGTCCCTGCCAGCCGACGTGGCCGCAGTGCGCTCCCACGCGCAGCCTCGGCCTAGCTGTAAACAACCCGCTAAGAAACTGCAGCAAAACCCCCGGCAACTTCCTTCATGTCCGCGGTGTTTTACGAAACATTCATGCGACGATTGTCCCCAACGTTGGGCTGTGTGTCACAACTGCAAAAAGAAAGGTCATGTGTCTTCCGTTTGCAAATCCGACCGCATACATGATGTTCATGAACATGACACTGAGTCTCATTCTGTGTTGTCTGTCAATTGCACTACTTCCCTTTCAGGGAAGTTATTCCTCACTGTCCAAATCCTTGGTTGAGATGTTCGCATGCAAGTGGATACCGGTTCTGCTGCCACTATAATTAATTCTCAGACGTATCTTCAGCTGGGTTCTCCACTCCTGTGCCCTGTCACTCGGCAATTACGGATGTACAATAAACAGAAGATTTCTCTCTTGGGACAGTTTAATGCTCAGGTATCTTACAAATCCGTCGTTCACACTGTTCCCATATTTGTGGTCGACCAGAGCAACACAGAAAATCTTTTTGGTTTCGATGCCTATCACGTTTTTGGGTTCTCCATAGATGACTTTGTCAATATTGTCTCTGATACTACTCCTTATGCTCAACTGGATTCCTTGTTGACGACATTTTCGTCCCTTTTCTCTCCTGGGTTAGGCCGTACAAACGACTTTGAAGCTCATATCACGCTCAAACCCACTGCTCGGCCTAAGTTTTTTCGGGTTCGGCCCATTCCTGTGGCCCTTCGTGATCGGGTAAAACGGGAGTTGGATCATCTCACTGCTTCAGGTGTCTTGCTTTCTGTCACTTCCAGTGAGTGGTCCACTCCTGTCGTTGTAGTTGCTAAGCCAAATGGTGATATTCGTCTCTATGGCGATTTCAAAGCCACTGTAAATGTTCAATGTCTCATCGACACTTACCCTATGCCCCGTCCTGAAGAACTGTTCACTAAACTTGCTGGTGGCCAGTATTTTTCTAAAATTGACCTGTCAGAAGCTTATCATCAACTTCCTCTCAACGCTGCTTCCTGGCAGTTTCTGGTCCTTAACACGCCTTTCGGTCTCTATCAATACCAACGCTTGCCATATGGGGTTGCTAGCGCCCCTGCTCTCTTTCAGCGATTCTTGGAACAATTATTGCTCCCTGTCCCTGGGTGTATCAATTACATGGACGACATTGTTGTCACTGGCTCCACCACTGTAAAGCCACTGTAAATGTTCAATGTCTCATCGACACTTACCCTATGCCCCGTCCTGAAGAACTGTTCACTAAACTTGCTGGTGGCCAGTATTTTTCTAAAATTGACCTGTCAGAAGCTTATCATCAACTTCCTCTCAACGCTGCTTCCTGGCAGTTTCTGGTCCTTAACACGCCTTTCGGTCTCTATCAATACCAACGCTTGCCATATGGGGTTGCTAGCGCCCCTGCTCTCTTTCAGCGATTCTTGGAACAATTATTGCTCCCTGTCCCTGGGTGTATCAATTACATGGACGACATTGTTGTCACTGGCTCCACCACTGAAGAACATCTTCAAAATCTGCGCACACTTTTTAATGTCTTACAGACTGCCGGTCTTAAGTGTAATCTTCAGAAATCACAATTTTTTCAGGCATCTATCACGTACTTGGGGTTTCAACTCTCTCGGGATGTTATTCGTCCGCTTCAACAAACTGTCGCTGTGATCTATGCCCTTCCTTGCCCTACATCTGTTAAGGAACTGCAGGCGTTCTTGGGGAAAATAGCGTACTATCACAAGTTTTTTAACCGTCTGCGGCTTCGGTGGCTCAGCCGTTGCATCGCCTGTTGCATAAAAACGTGCCTTTTCACTGGTCCGCGTCATGTGAAGCGGCTTTCCAGAAGTTGAAGACTATGCTGAAACAGGCCCCGTGCCTGGCTACTTATCAACCTGGCCAACATCTTGTTCTTGCAACAGACGCCTCTCAATACGGGGTCGGTGCAGTCCTTGCGCACCGTTTTTCTGACGGTTCTGAACAACTCATTGCTTATGCCTCCAAAACACTCACGGATGCCCAACAAAAGTATTCTCAAATTGAGAAAGAAGCTTTGGCCATCATTTATGCTCTTCATAAGTTTGGTGTTTTTCTCTATGGCTCAAAATTTCATCTTGTTACGGATCACAAACCACTTGTTTCCTTGTTTCATCCATCAACGTCACTTCCTGACAAGGCTGCACACCGCCTCCAGCATTGGGCTCTTTACTTGTCCCGTTTCTATTATGAGATTCATTTCCGACCAACGGCTCAACATGCGAAATCTGATGCTCTGTCTCGCCTTCCCATGGGTCCTGATCAGGCATTCGATGGGGACGAACTTTTGTGTTTCCACCTGGATGTTGCCGAGCAGCAGGTTGTGGACGGGTTTCCCATCACTGGGGACAGGCTGGCGGCTGCTACGGGTTCTGACCCTACCCTCTTCCGGGTTTTACGCTGTATTCAGAAGGGTTGGCCAGATCACCTGTCCGCTAAGACTTCTGATCCGTTGCGGAACTACTACACTTTGTGCTACCTCCTCACATCTAGGGATGGTGTTATCTTCCTCTCCACTGACAATGCTTCGCCGCGTGTTGTGGTACCTGCGTCTTTGCGTGCTTCAGTCTTGCGCCTCCTTCACCAAGGGCACTGGGGTGTGTCTCGCACAAAATCTCTGGTGCGCCGTCATGTGTACTGGCCTGGCATCGACTCTGAAATAGCACACATGGTCGCTGCCTGCGGCCCTAGTGCGTCACGGGTTGCTGCCCCGAAGTCATCTTTGTCACCGTGGCCTTCGGCTGAGAAGCCCTGGGAGCACATTCATGCTGACTTTGCGGGACCCTTTTTAGGTACTTATTGGCTCCTCGTAATTGACGCCTACTCTAACTTTCCTTTCATTGTCCGTTGCACGTCACCTACCACCGCGGCAACCACCAGTGCTCTCGCCCGCATTTTTTCTTTGGAAGGCCTCCCCTCTACTCTTGTTACTGATAATGGTCAGCAATTTGTCTCTTTCAAATTTGCGGATTTTTGTGCTCATCATGGCGTTACGCATGTCACGGCCCTGCCATTCCATCCACAATCCAACGGTGAGGCTGAACGACTGGTCCGCACATTTAAGGCTCAGATGCGGAAACTTCTGACTTCTTCTGCTGCTAATGATGCGCTTCTCCAGTTTCTGGCGTCTTACCGTTTCACCCCCATGGGCGACCACAGCCCGGCTGAGCTCTTACATGGCCGACAGCCCTGCACGCTACTTCATCTTCTGCGGCCTCCCACCTCACGGCCGCGGGTGCCTTCACTTGGCCAGTTCACCGCCGACAACCTCGTTTGGGTATGGGGATATGGCAGGTGGCCAAAATGGAGCCCGGGCCGCATCTTAAGACACCGTGGCAGACCCCTGTATGAAATCCAGATGGACACGGGTGTTGCAGTCGGACCAGCTTCGGCCCCAGGTGCCAGCAACGCCTGTTCCGAATGCCGCCACACCACCTTTGGCTCTACCTGACGCTCGGGATCTTGGCATCTCTCAATACTCACAACGCAGTCCTCTGACCGTCATCGCGATGCCAGCACCAGAACACCCACCACCAGGAGACGTGCACATGCAGGAAACGGAGGACCATCCTGTGTCAGAACAAATCTACTCGCCTCCTCCTCCAACGGATGCCGACACATCGCCCAAGTTTCCTGTCATATCAACTGGACTTGCCGCAACGGGCAGATTGGTGCATGGGGCACCAGCAGATTCGACCCCTACGTCTCCTGTCATCTCGACCCGTTATCATCGGGGACACTTCCGTCCGTACGGGAAGCCTCCTCCTCGAGACTTTACGGAGAGTCAAACAATGCCTATGGACGTTAGCCATCTCCAGGACACCTCCATCAAGACCAGTGCAACAATTTCAAAGGGGGGAAAAGTGTTGTGACTCGCCGATCATTCAAAGTGCCGCCGCACAATTACGTGTGTCCTCTACGTGCGGCGCTGTCTGCCAGCCATGCAGCAGCTGCGCCACCTAAGCGGCCAGCCGAGCAGCGGCCGCTAGTCTGGGACTCAGTGCTCATTCTAATGCTAACGTGTACACATGTCTTACTTGTCAACTTACTCTGTGACTTATATGTGTTGTTGTGTCATTCCGAAATATATGTGTTAAACTTGAAGTTCTAACACTTTCCGCTCCCGGGATTGGAATGACTCCTTACACTCTCCCTTAAAACCCACATCCTTTCGTCTTTCCCTCTCCTTCCCTCTTTCCTGATGAAGCAACCGTTTGTTGCGAAAGCTTGAATTTTGTGTGTATGTTTGTGTTTGTTTGTGTGTCTATCGACCTGCCAGCGCTTTTGTTTGGTAAGCCTCATCACCTTTGTTTTATTTTATATATATATATATATATATATATATATATATATATATATATATATATATATATATATATATATATATATATATATATATATATATATCTGGATGCTGAGGCCAGACTGCGAGCAGCAGTGCACGATGGGAGAAGCAACCAGGTGGTGGGGGTAAGGAAGAGGCAGGGGTGGAGAGGGAGAAGGATAGCAAGATAAGGGTGGAGATGGTACAGCGCTGATAGTGGGTGCATACAGGGAAAAGAGGAGAGAGGCTAGAGCAGCTAGGTGCAGTCAGGGGGTTAGACTGAGGGCAGGGGGGTTAGCATAAGGAGGAGATAGTAGAAAGACTGAGGGTATGTTGGTGGAATAGAGAGCTGCGTAGTGCTGGAATGGGGACAGGGAAATGACTAGGTGGGTAAGGACAAAGATTAACGAAGTTTGAGGCAAGAAGAGTTATGGATATGTAGGATATATTTGTAGGAAGTTTCCACCTGCACAATTCAGAAAAAAATGGTGTTGGTAGGAAGGATCCAGGTGGCACAGACTGTTAAGCAGCCACTGGAATGAAGAATGTTGTGTTGGGGAGTGCGCTCAGGAATTGAGTGGTCCAACTGTCTCTTGGTCACAGTTTGCTGGTGGCCATTCATGTGGACAGACAGCTTGTTGGTTGTCATACCTACATCGAATGCAGCACAGAGGCTGCAGCTCAGCTTGTAGATCACGTGACCTCTTTCACAGGTTGCTCTGCCTTTGATGGGATAAGTGATGTTTGTGACTGGACCGGAGCAGGTAGTGGTGAGAGGATGTATGAGACAGGTCTCAAATCTAGGTCTATTACAGGAATATGAGGTAGGACATTGGGAGCAGGGGTTGTGTAGGGATGGATGAGAGTATTGTGTAGGTTTGGTGAGAGACATAACACCACTGTGGGAGGTGTGGGAAGGATAATGGGTAGAATATTCCTCATTTCAGGGCACAACAAGAGGTAGCCGAAACTCTGGTGGAGAAAATGATTCAGTTGTTCCATTTCTGCATGGCATGATGTCACAAGGGGAATCCTTCTCTGTGACTGGGCCGTGGGACCTTGGGAGGTGATAAATGACTGGAGAGATAAGACAAGGGAGATCAGTTTTTGTACGAGGTTGGGAGGGTAAGTACAGTCTATGAAGGCCTCAGTGAGACACTTGGTATATTTCTAGACTAACCATTCATCACCACAGATGCAATGGCCTGAGTGGTTATGCTGTATGGAAGGAATTTCTTGGTATGGAATGGGTGACAGGTGTCAAAGTGAGATGTTACTGGTGGTTGGTAGATTTGATATTGACAGAAGTACTGATGTAGCCATCTTTGAGGTGGAGGTCAACATTGAGGAAGGTGGCTTGTTGAGTTGAGAAGCCCAGATGAAGTGAATGGGAGAGAAGGAGCTGACGCTCTGGAGGAATGTGGATAGGGTGTCCTCACCCTCGAGCCAGATCAGGAAGATGTCACCAATGAACTTGAACCAGGTGAGGGGTTTTATCACACTGGGCATTTAGGAAGGATTCCTCTAGGTGACCCACGAATAGGTTGGCATAGGATGGTGCCATGTGGGTGTCTATAGACCTAGCCCAAATTTGTTTGTAGATAATGTCTTCAAAGGAAAAGTACTTGTGGGTGAGGATATAGTTGGTCATGGTGACTAGGAAGGAGGTTGTAGGTATGGAATCCATAGGGTGCTGGGAAAGATAGTGTCCAACAGTGGTAAGGCCATGGGCATTAAAAGTATTCGTGCAAAGGGAGGTGGCATCAATAGTGACAAGAAGGCTACAATATGGTAAAGGGACAGGTACTGTAGAGAGTCTGTCCAGGAAGTGGTTGGTATCATTTATATAGGATGGTAGGTTGCAGGTACTAGGCTGAAGGTGTTGGTCTACAACAGCTGCAATTCTCTCAGCCTACATCTACATCTACATCTACATGACTACTCTGCAATTCACATTTAAGTTCTTGGCAGAGGGTTCATCGAACCACAATCATACTATCTCTCTACCATTCCACTCCCGAACAGTGCATGGGAAAAACGAACACCTAAACCTTTCTGTTTGATCTCTGATTTCTCTTATTCTATTTTGATGATCATTGCTACCTATGTAGGTTGGGCTCAACAAAATATTTTCGCATTCGGAAGAGAAAGTTGGTGATTGAAATTTCGTAAATAGATCTCGCTGCGACGAATAACGTCTTTGCTTTAATGACTTCCATCCCAACTCGCGTATCATATCTGCCACACTCTCTCCCCTATTGCGTGATAATACAAAACGAGCTGCCCTTTTTTGCACCCTTTCGATGTCCTCCGTCAATCCCACCTGGTAAGGATCCCACACTGCGCAGCAATATTCTAACAGAGGACAAACGAGTGTAGTGTAAGCTGTCTCTTTAGTGGACTTGTTACATCTTCTAAGTGTCCTGCCAATGAAATGCAACCTCTGGCTCACCTTCCCCACAATATTATCAATGTGGTCTTTCCAACTAAAGTTGTTCGTGATTTTAACACCTTGGTACTTAGTTGAAATGACAGCCATGAGAATTGTACTATTTATCGATTAATTGAATTCCAACGGATTTCTTTTGGAACTCATGTCGATCACCTCACACTTTTCGTTATTTAGCGCCAATGCCACCTGCCACACCATACAGCAATCTTTTCTAAATCGCTTTGCAACTGATACTGGTCTTCGGATGACCTTATTAGATGGTAAATTACAGCATCATCTGCGAACAACCTAAGAGAACTGCTCAGATTGTCACCCAGGTCATTTACATAGATCAGTAACAGCAGAGGTCCCACGACGCTTCCCTGGGGAACACCTGATATTACTTCAGTTTTACTCGATGATTTGCCGTCTTTTACTATGAACTGCGACCTTCCTGACAGGAAATCACGAATCCAGTTGCACAACTGAGACGATACCCCATAGGCCCGCAACTTGATTAGAAGTCGCTTGTGAGGAACGGTGTCAAAAGCTTTCCGGAAATCCAGAAATCCAGAATCAACCTGAGATCCCCTGTCGATAGCAGCCATTACTTCGTGCGAATAAAGAGCTAGCTGCATTGCACAAGAATGATGTTTTCTGAAACCATGCTGATTATGTATCAATAGATCATTCCCTTCGAGGTGATTCATAATGTTTGAATACAGTATATGCTCCAAAACCCTACTGCAAGGTCTGTAGTTCGATGGATTACTCCTACTACCCTTCTTAAACACTGGTGCGACCTGCGCAATTTTCCAATTTGTAGGTACAGATCCATCGGTAAGCAAGTGGTTGTACATGATTGCTAAGTAGGGAGCTATTGTATCAGCATAATCTGAAAGGAACCTAATCGGTATACAATCTGGACCTGAAGACTTGCCCATATCAAGCGATTTGAGTTGCTTCGCAACCCCTAAGGTATCTACTTCTAAGAAACTCATGCTAGCAGCTGTTCGTGTTTCAAATTCTGGAATATTCCATTCATCTTCCCTGGTGAAGGAATTTCAGAAAACTGCGTTCAATAACTCTGCTTTAGCGGCACAGCCATCAGTAACAGTACCATCGGCACTGCACAGCGAAGGTATTGACAGCATCTTGCCGCTTGTGCACTTTACATACGACCAGAATTTCTTCGGATTTTGTACCCAATTTCGAGACAATGTTTCATTGTGGAACCTATTAAAGGTATCTCGCATTGAAGTCCGTGCCGAATTTCGCGCGTCTGTTAATTTTAGCCAATCTTCGAGATTTCGCGTTCTTCTGAACTTCGCATGCTTTTTCCGTTGCCTCTGCAACAGCGTTCGGACCTGTTTTGTGTACCATGGGGGATCAGTTCCATCTCTTACCAATTTATGAAGTATGAATCTCTCAATTGCTGTTGCTACTATATCTTTGAATTTGAGCCACATCTTGTCTACATTTGCATAGTCAATTCGGGAGGAATGGAGATTGTCTCTTAGGAAGGCTTCTAGTGACACTTTATCCGCTTTTTTAAATAAAATTATTTTGCGTTTGTTTCTGGTGGATTTGGAAGAAGCGGTATTTAGCCTAGCTACAACGATCTTGTGATCTCTAATCCCTGTATCAGTCATGATGCTCTCTATTATCTCTGGATTGTTTGTGGCTAAGAGGTCAAGTGTGTTTCCACAACCATTTACAATTTGCTTGGGTTTGTGGACTAACTGCTCAAAATAATTTTCGGAGAAAGCATTTAGGACAATCTCGGATGATGTTTTCTGCCTGCCACCGGTTTTGAACAAGTATTTTTGCCAACATATCGAGGGAAGGTTGAAGTCCCCACCAACTATAACCGTATGAGTGGGGCATTTATTTGTTATGAGACTCAAATTTTTTCTGAACTGTTCAGCAACTGTATCATCAGAGTCTGGGGGTTGGTAGAAGGAGCCAATTATTAACTTAGTTCGGCTGTTAAGTATAACCTCCACCCATACCAATTCGCACGGAGTATCTACTTCGACTTCACTACAAGATAAACCATTACTGACAGACACAAACACTCCACCACCAATTCTGCCTAATCTATCTTTCCTGAACAACGTCTGAGGCTTTGTAAAAATTTCTGCAGAACATATTTCAGGCTTTAGCCAGCTTTCTGTACCTATAACGATTTCAGCTTCTGTGCTTTCTGTTAGCGCTTGTAGGTCAGGGACTTTCCCAGCACAACTACAACAATTTACAACTACAATTCCGACTGTTCCTCGATCCAGCACGTCCTGTATTTGCCATGCACCCTTTGAGATTGCAGCCTACCCCGTAGTTTCCCGAGGCCTTCTAACCTATAAAACCACCCAGTCCACACCACACAGCCTCCGCTACCCGTGTAGCCACCAGCTGAGTGTAGTGAACTCCTGACCTACTCAGCGGAACCTGACACCCCACTACCCTATGGCGCAAGTCAAGGAATCTGCAGCCAACATGCTCGCAAAACTGTCTGAGCCTCTGATTCAGACCCTCAACCCGGCTCTGCACCAAAGGTCCGCAGTCAGTTCTGTCAACAATGCTGCAGATGGTGAGCTCTGCCTTCATCTCATAAGCAAGACCGGCAGCCTTCACCAAATCAGATAGCCGCTGGAATCCAGAGAGAATTTCCTCACATCCAAAGTGACACACATCATTAGTGCCGACATGTGCCACCACCTGCAGCTGGTTGCACCCTGTGCTCTTCATGGCATCCAGAAGGATCCTTTCCACATCAGGAATGACTCCACCAGGAATGCACATGGGGTGCACACTGGATTTCTTCCCCTCCTTAGCCGCCATATCTCTAAGGGGCTTCATTACGGGCCTAACATTGGAGCTCCCAACTACCAATAAGCCCATCCTCTGTGATTGCCCGGACCTTGAAGGCTGGGAATCATTTTCTGAAACAGGGCAGGCAGCTGCATCTGACTCAGCCAGAGACAGTGCCTGAAACCTGTTTGTCAGACGCACTGGGGAGGCTTTCTGATCAGCCTCCGGGGACATGTTTCGCTGCCTGCCATGCCTTGGAATGACCTCCCAATCAATCACAGGCGAAGGCTCAGCCCCACTGCGGGCAGCAACCAGGGCAACCACAGCCGCAGACCGATCTGGGGACAGACAGGACGAGGCTGACATCCCCGTGATACCCAAGTCCGGCTCCCCACAGTGGTGCCCATTGGCAACAGCCTCAAGCTGCACGACCGAAGTCAGCGCTGCTTGCAGCCGTGAGCGAAGGGATGCCAACTCAGCCTTCATCCGAACACAGCAATCACAGTCCCTGTCCATCTAACCGATGTTGAACAACAATTACTGAAACACGAGTCCATGCCTAGATAATGCAAGGGAAACATGCAAAGAATGTATGAACTAACCTGTACAAATGCCTAACGACTCCACTACAATCTGCCTGAATTTACGATTACAGTAACTAAAACTCAAAATTACACCTCCTATACAAAACTCACACGCAATTTAAGTAAGAATCTACGAAGTAAACACTAAAGCGCGATGCTACAACTCTCAAATACTATAATATGCCCGAAATTTATGAAGTAAACAATGCAAGTACCCAAAAACACGCAAAGAAATTAAGAATTAAACTATGTAACAAGTAAGTAAGCTATGGGTATATGACTTGCTGCTGGCAGCTGCTTATCCAACGGTGGCCGGGAGCACACTGGCTGTGACCAACCGACACTGGCTGTTCAAAACAAAAACAGAACACAGACGACTACACGAATTTACACTATTCAGATACTAAAGCGCGATGCTGCAACTCTCAAATACTATAATACACCCAAAATTTATGAATTAAACAATGCAAGTACCCAAAAACATGCAAAGAAATTAAGATTTAAACTATGTAACAAATAAGTAAGCTAAGAGTATACGACTTCCTGCTGGGAGCTGCTTATCCAACGGCGGTAGGGAGCACTAGCAGCAGGGGCACAGTAGCCATCCACAGTGTAATGTCCTGGGTGGTAAGGTATACGGCCTTTTTGAAGCATGTAGAAGGTAGGTGTGCAGGATGTGGTGAGGGTGAGGAGAGAGATGGACTTCAGGAAGAGGTTCTAGGATGGACCTAAGGATTTGAGGTGAAACTGGAGATCCTGATGGATTTCAGGAGTGGGGTCACTGCGAAAGGGTCAGCAGGCAGATGCATGTGACATCTTCCAAAGTGCTGTATGGATTACAAACCTCCAACCTCCTTCCTAGTCACCATGAACAACTATATCCTCACCCACAATTACTTCTCCTATCTACAAACAAATTTAGGCTAGGTCTATAGACACCCACATGGCACCATCCTATGCCAACCTATTCATGGGTCATCTAGAGGAATCCTTCCTAAATGCCCAGTGTCATAAAACCCCTCACCTGGTTTAGGTTCATTGGTGACAACTTCCTGATCTGGCTCGAGGGTGAGGACACCCTATCCACATTTCTCCAGGACCTCAACACCTGCTCCCCCATTCACTCACATGTTCCTGCTCAACCCAGCAAGCCACCTTCCTCGATGTTGACCTAAACCTCAAAGATGGCTACATCAGCACTTCTGTCCATATCAAACCTATCAACCACCAGCAACACCTCCACTTTGACAGCTATCACCCATTCCATACCAAGAAGTCCCTTCCATACAGCCTAGCCACTCATGGCCATTGCATCTGTAGTGATAAGTGGTCATTCTTGAAATATACTGAGTTTCTCACTGAGGTCTTCACAGACCACAATTACCCTCCCAACCTTGTACAAAAACAGATCTCCTATGCCTTATCTCTCCAGTCACCCACCACCTCCCAATATTCCACTGCCCAGCCATAGAGTGGCATTCCCCTTGTGACTCCATACCACGCAGGACTCTGTACCACGCAGGGTTTGGACTACCTCTCATGTGTCCTGAAAAGAGGAATGTACTACCCATTATCCTTCTCACACCTCCCACAGTGGTGTTCCATCTCCCACCAAACCTACACAACACCCTATCCATCCATACACAACCCCTGCTTCCAGACCCTTGCCTCATGGCTCATATCCCTGTAACAGGCATTGTTTGCAAGACCTGTCCCATACATCCTCCCATCATTACCTACAAACAGTCCGGTCACAAGAATCACCTATTTCATCAAAGGCAACTGTGAAACCAGTCAAGTGATGTACAAGCTAGGCTGAAATCTCTGTGCTGCATTCAATATGGGAATGACAACCAACAAGCTGTCTGTCTACATGAATGGCCAAGAAACAGTTAGACCACTCAGTTCCTGAACACGCTGCCCAACAAAACATTCTTCATTTCAATGACTGCTTCACAGTCTGTGCCACCTGGATCCTTCCCGCGAACACCAGCTTTGTGCAGGTGGGAACTCTTCCTGCACATATATCCTACGTTCCCATAACTTTACTTACCTCAACATTCATTAGTCATTGTCCTTACCCATATAGCTGCTTCGCTGTCCCTGTTTCAGCACTACACAGCCCTCTATTCCACAACACACCAACAGGCTTTTTATTCTTTCCTCTTTTGCTATCCGCCCTGACCCCTGTCTAACCATCCAACTGTACTTAGTTTCCCTATCCATCACATACCTGTATGCTCCCACAAGTAGAATTTTACCATCCCCTACCCCTGCCTTGTTATCCCTCTCACTCCCCACCCCTAATAGCAGTTTTTGTGCTGTACCTTTGTTTTAAATGTAGAACTGTCCACCCCCCTGAGTTGTTAGTATATTAGATACCTGTGGAGAAGCTTACATATATACTTATAGACAGGAAGTATATCATAATGAAATTGTGAACCTGTATTAATAAATAAAGAGCAGGCAGGATTAAACCAGATGAACTCAATGAACTAAACATAGAAAGTGGCATCATAAAATCAACACACAAAACATGAACCTTATGGTTCAGGTGTCATAGGCATCCAAATAATAAAACCTATACAATGTATAATTTTTGGTGTAGAGTATGTGTTATGAGATTGTTTCAGAACACACATGAGAAAAATTCGGGGCAAATTTTATGATGGGGAAGAGAATGTTGCACCATAGACTGAAATTCTGTGTGAACTTAAAAAGTGTTTTAAAGTTGTTCTCCAGTATGCACAGAGCCAAGTTAACACAAGTTCAAACACAGTGTCTCGCTCGGCATGTAAACCAGAAATGAAAGCCAATGCTGCTAAACAACATTCAAGCAGAGTGTGCAGAACAAGACCACAGCAAAATGATTATTTATAACATTATTCTGATAGCACCACATGTTGAAGTAAGACCCATTACCCACATAGAAGAGTGCCCCTACAACATCTAGATGTTGCATAAAGTGTCAAGCTGAAGATCTGAAAGCAATAGTTTGGCCACCACGATATGGTATAGAGCACTGAAATGCCTAGAAAATAGGGGCCATATCTGCTTATCATCAAGGCACAGTACCATCACAGGCATGTGCTAACCAGTATAAATACTTGGAATCCTAAAGCACAAGATCAGTCGGTATGACAGTCTTGTAAGTTACAGTGACTCGGTGTTGAAGTTGTTGTGTGATGTGCCAACTATTGTTAATCTGATGTCTTCAGCTGCAAGACATGGGCCAGCCAGCTTGATGTACTCCACTGCCATGAACTGCACTACTGCCATCCTTGTTGTCCCTGAAATGAAGACTTGAGCACCTTTGACCAAAAATCCACTGGGGGTCAATCAAGGGTTGAAATGTAAACTGCCAACCTCAAACCTTCTCAGAAATGTGCCTTCATGCTGCCCCCTGGATGTGCCTGTGAGCAGCCACCGATTTTTTGGTTGCTTTTGTTGGGAGGCCAGGACATACTTCTGCATGCCTATCATCATCCCGTCTGGAGTTGTTGGGCACTGATGGGGGCATAAGCTACGATGACTATGAGAGCAACTTGATGAAATAGTTCATCAAGCTATTAGCAGCCCTGCAGACCTATGAGCCAGCACCCTGCAAAATGCCACCTCTACTGAGTACATAGTCCCTGACCATGTCAAGCAACATTGACACCTACTGATTAGGTGAAGTTTGTAACACCCATCCATGTGGGCAACTCAGCCACCACTGGTCACCATCGTGGAGATGGTCACCACTATAGAAAAGCTATTTTTCATTGTATAAATCCTGCCAATAAATGTATTAAAGCAAAAACTCACTGACGCCCTCAGACATGGCATTGGACACACTTCCACACTCTGAGTTTCACATCCTGCACATGCAGAGACCACAGTTCCCTGGGTCTCCACACTACTCACCACATAGAGAAGTCATTTAGTTGCAGACAGGTGCAATGAAAAGGAATGCTGGATATATTAAAGCTTTCGGACAAGTCTTTGTTCAGAAGCAGAATATTCATTCACATTCACACAACAATAACCCCCACACACAGGGCCTCTGTCTCAGGGCACTAAGATCCAACTGTTACTGCATCTGATGAAGGCAGGAATCTAGCTAGTGTGGGCAGCTGGTTTAAGGAAGAAGCATGTGGTGGGGAGAGAGAGGAACAGTATGGTAGAGGTGGGTGGAAGCATGCAGGGACATGGTGGGGACAGGATAGGGCTGCCAGGTGTAACATTGGGTGGCTGTGCTGGAGGTATAAGGAGGAGGAGGAGGAAAGGTAGATGATGTGGGAGAGAAGTAGAGAAGAGGAAAAACCTATGTATGTGTTTCGTTGGGATATAACTGTCTTTGAAAAATGCTTTCTAATGTTTAGTAAAAAGCAAAGCAGTCATCAACCCAAAGATTGTTTTGAATACCACAGTGTTTTACCAGGCATGGTCTTTTTGGAGGCGGTATGCAATTGGCTTCTTACAACCTTCGAACTGACTTATACAGCCATTTACAGGGGGACCTACAATTCAGTGTCGATTCTGAACCATAATGTAACTCAGCATTTTTTACACCAACAAATATGAAAAGAGGGGAAAGAAGTGACTAGCAATAAATGAAAATCCCAGGACTGACTGGGGGTCAACTCCAAGCCTTTTGGATTTGCAGTCAGGCATTTTACCAATGAGACACCAAGCTCAGATAGTCAAAAATTTATCAGAGCTTCCAGATCCCAGCACACAGCTGCAATGGAGAAGTAGTGCACATTAATGCATTATAAATAGTTTATATGAGCAGCAGCCTTTTCAGTAGTTGCAAGGGCAACAGTCTGGATAATTGACTGATCTGGCCTTGTAACAATAACCAAAACGGCCTTGCTGTGCTGATACTGCGAACGGCTGAAAGCAAGGGGAAACTACGGCCGTAATTTTTCCCGAGGGCATGCAGCTTTACTGTATGATTAAATGATGATGGCGTCCTCTTGGGTAAAATATTCCGGAGGTAAAATAGTCCCCCATTCGGATCTCCGGGCGGGGACTACTCAAGAGGATGTCGTTATCAGGAGAAAGAAAACTGGCGTTCTACGGATCGGAGCGTGGAATGTCAGATCCCTTAATCGGGCAGGTAGGTTGGAAAATTTAAAAAGGGAAATGGATAGGTTAAAGTTAGATATAGTGGGAATTAGTGAAGTTCGGTGGCAGGAGGAACAAGACTTCTGGTCAGGTGACTACAGGGTTATAAACACAAAGTCAAATAGGGGTAATGCAGGAGTAGGTTTAATAATGAATAGGAAAATAGGAATGCGGGTAAGCTACTACAAACAGCATAGTGAACGCATTATTGTGGCCAAGATAGATACGAAGCCCATGTCTACTACAGTAGTACAAGTTTATATGCCAACTAGCTCTGCAGATGACGAAGAAATTGAAGAAATGTATGATGAAATAAAAGAAATTATTCGGGTAGTGAAGGGAGACGAAAATTTAATAGTCATGGGTGACTGGAATTCGAGTGTAGGAAAAGGGAGAGAAGGAAACGTAGTAGGTGAGTATGGATTGGGGCTAAGAAATGAAAGAGGAAGCCGCCTGATAGAATTTTGCACAGAGCACAACTTAATCATAGCTAACACTTGGTTTAAGAATCATGATAGAAGGTTGTATACATGGAAGAACCCTGGAGATACTAAAAGGTATCAGATAGATTATATAATGGTAAGACAGAGATTTAGGAACCAGGTTTTAAATTGTAAGACATTTTCAGGGGCAGATGTGGACTCTGACCACAATTTATTGGTTATGACCCGTAGATTAAAACTGAAGAAACTGCAAAAAGGTGGGAATTTAAGGAGGTGGGACCTGGATAAACTGAAAGATCCAGAGGTTGTAGAGAGTTTCAGGGAGAGCATAAGGGAACAATTGACAGGAATGGGGGAAAGAAATACAGTAGAAGAAGAATGGGTAGCTTTGAGGGATGAAGTAGTGAAGGCAGCAGAGGATCAAGTAGGTAAAAAGAAGAGGGCTAGTAGAAATCCTTGGGTAACAGAAGAAATATTGAATTTAATTGATGAAAGGAGAAAATATAAAAATGCAGTAAGTGAAGCAGGCAAAAAGGAATACAAACGACTCAAAAATGAGATCGACAGGAAGTGCAAAATGGCTAAGCAGGCATGGCTAGAGGACAAATGTAAGGATGTGGAGGCTTATCTCACTAGGGGTAAGATAGATACTGTCTACAGGAAAATTAAAGAGACCTTTGGAGATAAGAGAACCACTTGTATGAACATCAAGAGCTCAGATGGAAACCCAGTTATAAGCAAAGAAGGGAAAGCAGAAAGGTGGAAGGAGTATATAGAGGGTCTATACAAGGGCGATGCACTTGAGGACAATATTATGGAAATGGAAGAGGATGTAGATGTAGATGAAATGGGAGATACGATACTGCGTGAAGAGTTTGACACAGCACTGAAAGACCTGAGTCGAAACAAGGCCCCCGGAGTAGACAACATTCCATTGGAACTACTGACGGCCTTGGGAGAGCCAGTCCTGAGAAAACTCTACCATCTGGTGAGCAAGATGTATGAAACAGGCGAAATACCCTCAGACTTCAAGAAGAATATAATAATTCCAATCCCAAAGAAAGCAGGTGTGGACAGATGTGAAAATTACCGAACAATCAGTTTAATAAGCCACAGCTGCAAAATACTAACACGAATTCTTTATAGACGAATGGAAAAACTAATAGAAGCCGACCTCGGGGAAGATCAGTTTGGATTCCGTAGAAATACTGGAACACGTGAGGCAATACTGACCTTAAGACTTATCTTAGAAGAAAGATTAAGGAAAGGCAAACCTACATTCCTAGCATTTGTAGACTTAGAGAAAGCTTTTGACAATGTTGACTGGAATACTCTCTTTCAAATTCTAAAGGTGGCAGGGGTAAAATACAGGGAGCGAAAGGCTATTTACAACTTGTATAGAAACCAGATGGCAGTTGTAAGAGTCGAGGGGCATGAAAGAGAAGCAGTGGTTGGGAAGGGAGTAAGACAGGGTTGTAGCCTCTCCCCGATGTTATTCAATCTGTATATTGAGCAAGCAGTAAAGGAAACAAAAGAAAAATTCGGAGTAGGTATTAAAATCCATGGAGAAGAAATAAAAACATTGAGGTTCGCTGATGACATTGTAATTCTGTCAGAGACAGCAAAGGACTTGGAAGAGCAGTTGAACGGAATGGATAGTGTCTTGAAGGGAGGATATAAGATGAACATCAACAAAAGCAAAACGAGGATAATGGAATGTAGTCGAATTAAGTCGGGTGATGTTGAGGGTATTAGATTAGGAAATGAGACACTTAAAGTAGTAAAGGAGTTTTGCTATTTGGGGAGCAAAATAACTGATGATGGTTGAAGTAGAGAGGATATAAAATGTAGACTGGCAATGGCAAGGAAAGCGTTTCTGAAGAAGAGAAATTTGTTAACATCGAGTATAGATTTAAGTGTCAGGAAGTCATTTCTGAAAGTATTTGTATGGAGTGTAGCCATGTATGGAAGCGAAACATGGACGGTAAATAGTTTGGACAAGAAGAGAATAGAAGCTTTCGAAATGTGGTGCTACAGAAGAATGCTGAGGATTAGATGGGTAGATCACATAACTAATGAGGAAGTATTGAATAGGATTGGGGAGAAGAGAAGTTTGTGGCACAACTTGACCAGAAGAAGGGATCGGTTGGTAGGTCATGTTCTGAGGCATCAAGGGATCACCAATTTAGTATTGGAGGGCAGCGTGGAGGGTAAAAATCGTAGGGGGAGACCAAGAGATGAATACACTAAGCAGATTCAGAAAGATGTAGGTTGCAGTAGGTACTGGGAGATGAAGCAGCTTGCACAGGATAGAGTAGCATGGAGAGCTGCATCAAACCAGTCTCAGGACTGAAGACCACAACAACAACAACATATGAGCATTTATTCAGGAAACACCAGTTCCAAATTTGAGGGCAATAATGCTCACAGTCTGAATGTATGCATTTCATTAACTACAGAACACTTCAGAGCCACATTCCTAGATGTCGATCTCCACCAGTCAGACGGCTTAATAAATATATCAGTTCACATCAAATGCACCAACTATCAACAGCACTTTCACTCTGACAGCTGACACTCATTCCATGTCAAAAAGTCTCTTCCTTATTACCTTGTCACCTGTTGAAACAACAAATGCAGTAAAAATCAGGTGTTGGCAAAATACATGGATAATCTTACCAGAGCCTTTATTGACAAACAATATTCTATCCAGTCCATCCATAAACATCTCCTGTTAACCTGACATCAACCAGAACTCCTCTCAACACCCAATATGATCCAGCCCTGAAATATCTCAACCAGATTTGTCACCAGGGCTTTGACTATCTCTTGCGTCTTGAGAAAAGGGATATCCTACCCAAAACCTAACCCACATCACCCAGAAGTTGTGTTCTGCCATCACCGAGCCTACAGAATATCCATTTCTGTTGCTATTTCAATCCTGCTCCCAATCTTGCAGCCCGTGGGCCATTACCTTGTGGTCAACCCAGTGGAAGACCTGTCCCATACAGACACCGAACACTTCCTACAGCAGTCCATTCACAGGTATTTCCTACCCAATAAATGTTAGGGCCATGTATGAGAGAAGCAATTTTATACATCAGGTATGCAGCATGACAAGTAACGTGTTGTCTAATCACATGAATGGGCACCACCAAATTGTGGGAAACTGCAAACTTCATCATCATCCAACTGCTGAAGGGGATGCTGTGCACTGCAACACAAATTACTTCAACAGCAGCTTCTTCGCTCTGCAGGTCATTGTGATACTTTCTGCCATTACAAATTTATTTGAACTATGCAAGTGGGAACTGTCTATCTACTAAACTGTTTCATACTGCCTCATCTCATCTTTTCTCTTCTCTCTTCTGTTCATGCCACTCATTTCTTGTCCAGATCCACTATTGCCTTCTTCAGCCACTCTTCTTCCCCCCCCCCCCCCCCCCCCCTCACCACCAACCAACAGCTCTCTCTCTCTCTCTCTCTCTCTCTCTCTCATTATCTTACCACCCCCCTCTTTCCCACCCCTCTCCCTTTCTCTCTCCCCTCACTGACTCCCTAGTCATCTTCACCTTCTTGTCCTTTCACCCCTCCTATCCTTCTCTCTTTACCTTTATGTGCTCCACCATCTGAACTCCTTTAGTCTAGTGTAGCTGCTGAGTCATCTATCACAATGTCTGCTTTCTATGGTCCTGCTACTCCCTCCTTGCCTCAGTTACCCTTCCCTACCTTCTCCACACCTCCATCAACCCAAGCAACTGCTCTCAATAATCAGTCTCAATGTGGCTGCAGGAGTGTGTGTTTGGGTGTACATTTTTGCTAGAAAACGAGAAAGAGCTTGAAAGCTAGTGAGAATATTGTTTTCTGTTACATGTATCTATCTACCACACATCAGTCCACTACAGGTGAGTGATTGCCTTTCCTTTATTTTACATATTGTTCCATCCAGGAATTTTAATCATACCATTTTTTTCCCAGAGCAAATGCTTTTACTTGGGTCCAGATAAACTTTATGGGGTTGTAATGGCATTTGTATCACAGCTGTCTAATAATTTGGTATTCATGTTGTTTTACAGTCTCATCTATTTTTTAAGTACAGTATAAAGGTTTGTGGGCACTGACAAGCAACATACAGGGTGTTTCAAAAATGACCGGTATATTTGAAACGGCAATACAAACTAAACGAGCAGTGATAGAAATACACCGTTTGTTGCAATATGCTTGGGACAACAGTACATTTTCAGGCGGACAAACTTTCGAAATTACAGTAGTTACAATTGTCAACAACAGATGGCGCTGCGGTCTGGGAAACTCTATAGTATGATATTTTCCACACATCCACCATGCGTAGCAATAATATGGCGTAGTCTCTGAATGAAATTACCCGAAACCTTTGACAACGTGTCTGGCGGAATGGCTTCACATGCAGATGAGGTGTACTGCTTCAGCTGTTCAATTGTTTCTGGATTCTGGCGGTACACCTGGTCTTTCAAGTGTTCCCACAGAAAGAAGTCACAGGGGTTCATGTCTGGCGAATAGGGAGGCCAATCCACGCCGCCTCCTGTATGTTTCGGATAGCCCAAAGCAATCACACAATCATCGAAATATTCATTCAGGAAATTAAAGACGTCAGCCGTGCGATGTGGCCGGGCACCATCTTGCATAAACCACGAGGTGTTCGTAGTGTCGTCTAAGGCAGTTTGTACCACCACAAATTCACGAAGAATGTCCAGATAGCATGATGCAGTAATCGTTTTGGATCTGAAAAATGGGCCAATGATTCCTTTGGAAGAAATGGCGGCCCAGACCAGTACTTTTTGAGGATGCAGGGACGATGGGACTTCAACATGGGGCTTTTCGGTTCCCCATATCCGCCAGTTCTGTTTATTGACGAAGCCGTCCAGGTAAAAATAAGCTTCGTCAGTAAACCAAATGCTGCCCACATGCATATCGCCGTCATCAATCCTGTGCACTATATCGTTAGCGAATGTCTCTCGTGCAGCAATGGTAGCGGCGCTGAGGGGTTGCCGCGTTTGAATTTTGTATGGATAGAGGTGTAAACTCTGGCGCATGAGATGATACGTGAACATTGGCATCATTTGGACCGCAGCTGCAACACGGCGAATGGAAACCCGAGGCCGTTGTTGGATCACCTGCTGCACTAGTTGCGCGTTGCCCTCTGTGGTTTCCGTACGTGGTCCAGCACGTTCATCCGTCACGTTCGCAGTCCGTTGAAATTTTTCAAACAGATCCTTTATTGTATCGCTTTTCGGTCCTTTGGTTACATTAAACCTTCGTTGAAAACTTCGTCTTGTTGCAACAACACTGTGTTCTAGGCGGTGGAATTCCAACACCAGAAAAATCCTCTGTTCTAAGGAATAAACCATGTTGTCCACAGCACACTTGCACGTTGTGAACAGCACATGCTTACAGCAGAAAGACGACGTACAGAATGGCGCACCCACAGACTGTGTTGTCTTCTATATCTTTCACATCACTTGCAGCGCCATCTGTTGTTGAAAATTGTAACTACTGTAATTTCGAAAGTTTGGCCGCCTGAAAATGTACTGTTGTCCCAAGCATATTGCAACAAATGGTGTATTTCTATCGCTGCTCGTTTAGTTTTTATTGCCGTTTCAAATATACCGGTCATTTTTGAAACACCCTGTAAATTCCACTCTGGTTTAAATCTGTCTGTGGGGGACCCATAGTTTGATAAACATGTACACTAAATATTGTGGTGTGCATAGCTGAAGCTTTGTTGGTTTGCAATGAGCGAATGCTCACAGTATCGATGACAATAGCCAAAATGAGGGAGGGGGGCAGCAATTACTGATACATAAACCATTGATTCAAAACACTTAACATCATTTCACAACAGTCATCATCAGAACTCTTGGAATCAGTGCCTTATATATGAGATCACTCTGAAGAATAAAATCTATGACTGGTGATTCTCCTGGAAATTACATAACATCACACAGACCATGTGCAGTTCTGGTTAAAATGTTTTGTCATCATAAAATAACAGATATTCCACTGTCCCAGATTCCTTGCATTGCTTCTTGCAGTCACAATACTGCTATTCTATGAAAGAAAATGTCCTTCCATCAGTCATTTTATTATACCTGAACCCATGTACTTTAACATTTGTACCTTCATCTGCTGACTATTGTTAATATTCATGGCTTGTTTCATATGTAGAACTAAATTTTCTGCAGTTGGATATTCACTTTTAGAATACATGAAGTCACTCACACAACATAAGATGACGAGTGGGGCCATAGCGGCCAGAGACAGTGCCCATTTGTGTGTGAGTTCTGCTAAGGACTATTTTGCAGAAATGTTTAAATGTTTTGCAATCTTTTCAGTGTGTCTGTCTGTGTCTTGACACTGCCTCTACATTGTGAGTAGCAAATGTATTCTTTTCATAGATTGTTGTAAGAGGTTGTCAGACATTTTTACCAAACTTGTCTAGATGGCCTATCTTTTTCTTTTAACTGTATCATTTCCCATGTGATTAGAAAGATGTACATCTTCTGACAAAGCAGAATTGGCCCACAGTACTCTACTTTATCTACACTCCTAATTTATAAGTTAAAGCATATATAATTTTTTTCCCTAATGCTGTTATTCAAATATTAATTAGTGAGCACATAATATACAAAATGCCAATTTTGCATAAACAGAAACTCCTTACAAAACTTTATTATTATAATAAACTGTCCGCCTGTGTCCATTCATGCGAATGGACAGTTTGTTGCTGGTCATTCCCACATAGAATGCATCACAGTGTAGGCAGGTCAGTTGGTAGATCACGTGGGTGCTTTCACACGTGGCTCTGCCTTTGATTGTGTACACCTTCCGGGTTACAGGACTGGAGAAGGTGGTGGTGGGAGGGTGTATGGGACAGGTTTTACACCGGGGGCGGTTACAAGGGTAGGAGCCAGAGGGTAGGGAAGGTGGTTTGGGGATTTCATAGGGATGAACTAAGAGGTTACAAAGGTTAGGTGGACGGCGGAAAGACACTCTTGGTGGAGTGGGGAGGATTTCATGAAGGATGGATCTCATTTCAGGGCAGGATTTGAGGAAGTCGTATCCCTGCTGGAGAGCCACATTCAGAATCTGAACCAGTCCCGGAAAGTATCCTGTCACAAGTGGGGCACTTTTGTGGTTCTTCTGTGGGAGGTTCTGGGTTTGAGAGGATGAACCTCCCACAGAACCTTCCACAGAAGAACCACAAAAGTGCCCCACTTGTGACAGGATACTTTCCGGGACTGGATCAGATTCTGAATGTGGCTCTCCAGCAGGGATACGACTTCCTCAAATCCTGCCCTGAAATGAGATCCATCCTTCATGAAATCCTCCCCACTCCACCAAGAGTGTCTTTCCGCCGTCCACCTAACCTTCGTAACCTCTTAGTTCATCCCTATGAAATCCCCAAACCACCTTCCCTACCCTCTGGCTCCTACCCTTGTAACCGCCCCCGGTGTAAAACCTGTCCCATGCACCCTCCCACCACCACCTTCTCCAGTCCTGTAACCCGGAAGGTGTACACAATCAAAGGCAGAGCCACGTGTGAAAGCACCCACGTGATCTACCAACTGACCTGCCTACACTGTGATGCATTCTATGTGGGAATGACCAGCAACAAACTGTCCATTCGCATGAATGGACACAGGCAGACAGTGTTTGTTGGTAATGAGGATCACCCTGTGGCTAAACATGCCTTGGTGCACGACCAGCACATCTTGGTGCAGTGTTACACCGTCCGGGTTATCTGGATACTTCCTACTAACACCAACCTATCCGAACTCCGGAGATGGGAACTTACTCTTCAATATATCCTCTCTTCCCGTTATCCACCAGGCCTCAATCTCCGCTAATTTCAAGTTGCCGCCACTCATACCTCACCTGTCATTCAACAACATCTTTGCCTCTGCACTTCTGCCTCGACTGACATCTCTGCCCAAACTCTTTGTCTTTAAATATGTCTGCTTGTGTCTGTATATGTGTAGATGGATATGTGTGAGCGTGCGAGGGTATACCCGTCCTTTTTTCCCCCTAAGGTAAGTCTTTCCACTCCCGGGACTGGAATGACTCCTTACCCTCTCCCTTAAAACCCACATCCTTTCGTCTTTCCCTCTCCTTCCCTCTTTCCTGATGAGGCAACAGTTTGTTGCGAAAGCTTGAATTTTGTGTGTATGTTTGTGTTCGTTTGTGTGTCTGTCGACCTGCCAGCACTTTCATTTGGTAAGTCACATCATCTTTGTTTTTAGGTATATTTTTCCTTCGTGGAATGTTTCCTTCTATTATATATATATATATATATATATATATATATATATATATATATATATATATATATATATATATATATATATATATATATATATATATATATACACCTAAAAACAAACATGATGTGACTTACCAAATGAAAGTGCTGGCAGGTCGACAGACACACAAACGAACACAAACATACACACAAAATTCAAGCTTTCGCAACAAACTGTTGCCTCATCAGGAAAGAGGGAAGGAGAGGGAAAGACGAAAGGATGTGGGTTTTAAGGGAGAGGGTAAGGGGTCATTCCAGTCCCGGGAGCGGAAAGACTTACCTTATGGGGAAAAAAGGACGGGTATACACTCGCACACACACACATATCCATCCACACATTCAGACACAAGCAGACATATTTAAAGACCATATGGTCTTTAAATATGTCTGCTTGTGTCTGTATGTGTGGATGGATATGTGTGTGTGTGCGAGTGTATACCCGTCCTTTTTTCCCCATAAGGTAAGTCTTTCCGCTCCCGGGACTGGAATGACCCCTTACCCTCTCCCTTAAAACCCACATCCTTTCGTCTTTCCCTCTCCTTCCCTCTTTCCTGATGAGGCAACAGTTTGTTGCGAAAGCTTGAATTTTGTGTGTATGTTTGTGTTCGTTTGTGTGTCTGTCGACCTGCCAGCACTTTCATTTGGTAAGTCACATCATCTTTGTTTTTAGGTATATTTTTCCTTCATGGAATGTTTGCTTCTATATATAATAGAGGGAAACATTCCACGTGGGAAAAATATATGTAAAAAGAAAGATGATGAGACTTACCAAACAAAAGCGCTGGCAGGTCGATAGATACACAAACAAACACAAACATACACACAAAATTCTAGCTTTCGCAACCAACGGTTGCCTCATCAGGAAAGAGGGAAGGAGAGGGAAAGACAAAAGGATATGGGTTTTAAGGGAGAGGGTAAGGAGTCATTCCAATCCCGGGAGCGGAAAGACTTACCTTAGGAGGTAAAAAGGACAGGTATACACTAGCACACACACACATATCCATCCGCATATACACAGACACAAGCAGGCATTTGTAAAGACAAAGAGTTTGGGCAGAGATGTCAGTCGGGGCGGAAGTACAAAGGCAAAGATGATGTTGAAAGACAGGTGAGGTATGAGCGGCGGCAAATTGAAATTAGAAATTAGCGGAGATTGAGGCCTGGCGGATAGCGAGAAGAGAGGATATGCTGAAGGGCAAGTTCCCATCTCCGGAGTTCTGACAGGTTGGTGTTAGTGGGAAGTATCCAGATAACCCGGACGGTGTAACACTGTGCCAAGATGTGCTGGCCATGCACCAAGGCATGTTTGGCCACAGGGTGATCCTCATTACCAACAAACACTGTCTGCCTATGTCCATTCATGCGAATGGACAGTTTGTTGCTGGTCATTCCCACATAGAACGCTTCACAGTGTAGGCAGGTCAGTTGGTAAATCACGTGGGTGCTTTCACACGTGGCTCTGCCTTTGATCGTATACACCTTCCGGGTTACAGGACTGGAATAGGTGGTGGTGGGAGGGTGCATGGGACAGGTTTTACACCGGGGGCGGTTACAGGGGTAGGAGCCAGAGGGTAGGGAAGGTGGTTTGGGGATTTCATAGGGATGAACTAAGAGGTTACGAAGGTTAGGTGGACGGCGGAAAGACACTCTTGGTGGAGTGGGGAGGATTTATACCTGTCCTTTTTTCCTCCTAAGGTAAGTCTTTCCGCTCCCGGGATTGGAATGACTCCTTACCCTCTCCCTTAAAACCCATATCCTTTTGTCTTTCCCTCTCCTTCCCTCTTTCCTGATGAGGCAACCGTTGGTTGCGAAAGCTAGAATTTTGTGTGTATGTTTGTGTTTGTTTGTGTATCTATCGACCTGCCAGCGCTTTTGTTTGGTAAGTCTCATCATCTTTCTTTTTACACACACACACACACACACACACACACACACACATATATATATATATATTCTTATAATTATATTTATTATATATTATATTTATATAATTATTATTATTATTATTATTCATGTAATGCTATTTATTGTTCTGATTGTATTGTAAAAATTAGTTTCACTAGAAATGCAGTAAGTCAACAGTTGCTGTAATTATAAAATTTTGTACTACCAGCCGTCCATAATAACACTGCGAGCAAATAAATTTTCTAAAGGAAAAATGCCATTCACTACAATGAGTAATTTCCCATGATTTCAGTAACATAATTATATTCCCCCAAATTTAATCAGTTTGTCAGATATTGTTAGTTAAAAATTTCAAATAGCCCAAACTTTTAGAACCGATTATGACCAAAGTACTGTAACATTCCAGGATTTACCAAATGTGCAGTAACCAGTCACAAAATCATGTTTTATTTATTCACTTTTGCAAATTTATTTCAACTGATTAACAGCTATCATCAGTGCTTTCAACCAATATAACCAATATGTGCCCTGAGTAGTAATACTGTCTTAAGCAGAGGTCAAACATAAACTTTATGTTTGACCTCTGCTTAAGACAGTATTACTACTCAGGACACATATTGGCTGAAAGCACTGATGATGGCTGTTAATCAGTTGAAATTGATTTGCAAAAGTGAATAAATAAAACATGATTTTGCGACTGGTTGCTGCATATTTGGTAATTTTATGGTTTACGGTGGCTGCACGACTTGGGAACCACATGGAGCCCACCGTTCCAGGATTTAGTCACATACTTTTGTTAATCTGAAGTTTCTGCATCTAATGACATCCATATTATGGGACAACTTTCACTAATTAAGAATAACATATTTTTCAATAATTAAACATCATCATTCAGTATGGATGCCATACTTATAATTTAATGAATCCCAGTGCATATACATAGTTTGGATCTGCACATTTTAATACCTACTGCCCATATCCAGTACTTGTTAAACCAAACTTTTCCACAGTTTTAACTGCCAATTAGGTATGAACATTTTTACCTACAGGATTTTGAAACTATAACTTAATAACCAAAACTGCTTTTAACACCATCACTTGCACCATTTCAGTCACTCTACATTCAGTCTTAGCTTTGACTCATTTCACTCATTAAGTGTTGAGTCTAAATGATCCTTTCACAAGTCTCAGCTTTATATCAATCAAATCACTGGATAACATTTCTTATTCCTTTGGTGCCATGTTTTGGTTCCAAAAAAGTATACAATATGCCTCACACTTGTGATTATTTATATCATGCAACATAATGCAACATAAGCAATACCATGTGAACTCATCTGAATGTTAGCAGCAGTATCTGTTGTTAGAATATGAGTAAAACTCATTGACTATACGTGAAAGTATTGCCACTGAATGTTTTGGGAGATTATTAATATTTTGTGTAACTGTAATATATTTCAGAACTGCTTAAATGGTTGTCAGTGAACTGATACTGCCACTACTAATAAGGATTTTTAATAGTCACTTGCATAAAGACTAGCACAAAACATGACATTTAATGTTCTTTTGTGTGGTTTGAGAACGTCTGATTCCCTTACTTGTTAGAAACATTTACACTGTTTGGGACCTGGTCATTGCCCACAGGAAATCAGTGACATAAATAAAAATGGGAAGAATTTTCTGTCTGAAACTATAAAGCAACTGTCTGATTTTTAATTTAGTTGGACTATATGAATGTCTATATGAATCTGCAGCTGCGATACATGTATCATATGTATTACAGTTGTTCAATCTGTGTGATGACTGTCCTATCAGACATGTCCAAAAGAACAAACACCCCGCATTCATATGATTGATTCACCTTGATGGGCAATGAATCCACAACCTTCAGTATGGATGAACATATATGTTCAACCTCCAGTAGAAATCTAAAAATTAGCAAAAATGGAGAACATGGGTAGGGACGGTGGGTAGGTGGGGTAGGTTGGAACGTTAGGCAGTTGTGAAATATGCTGAGATAGTCCACACATTTGCAATAAACACTGTGTCTGGATGACACAGTGGATAACACAACTGCCTTGTAAGCAGGAGAACCCAGGTTTGAGCCATGGCTCACTAAACATTTTCACTCGTCACCACTGTTTTTGTACGAAGTCCCAATGTAGCTAATGTTATTACTCCCTTCTCTTTCCTTTCCTTTCTTCCCCCTCCCCCTTCAATTTACATTTAGTTGGGCACAGAATCCTTTTACATAAGTTTTCAGATGGCGAATCAAAGTGTGTGTGTGTGTGTGTGTGTGTGTGTGTGTGTGTGTGTGTGTGCAGATATTGTATGCAGGTATTTCTACATGAAGGTGCTGAAACATGACAACCTGTCAGCTTTAAAAGATGTGTTCACTTTACTACATGTTCAATACATTGTTCTTAGTCCTACATTGCACAGGTCAGTAGCTCTTGTCTGGAAATTGGCAATGGAATAGCAGGCAATACATAGGAACACATCATCTTCTTCCAGCTCTCTTTTGAATAAAATATAAGGACAGAACACTAAAGTTCTTAACTGTTTGTGTAAACTTGACACTATTCTTTTTATCAGCGATTATGTATACTAAAAGACCAATATAGCTGTTAGCAAACATGTACTAAAGCAAAAATCACCACAAAACACTCTAAGTGCTCTCAGCAATGTGTGTAACAGATAGACATGGTGAGCTGCTGCTATGGGATGCAGTGTCACATGGAGTACTTTCTCGAGCTATTACAACATGTCTCCACCATCTGATTTCTGAATGGTATGGGACCTTAAATTGGCACAAAGTATCCCCTCCAATACAATATCCAGCTGCTTGTGGGAAAAAATATATGGTATGTAGACAGGTGTGGTTCTGCCTAAATTCCTAATACGATTACTTGTTTTCTAAGTTTTCTCAACACACAAATTAATGACTACAAGTAGTATACAATTTTCTTGTACTACACTTTCTGGATGAAAACTATTTTTTACCACATGCTGACAAAGGTTTGGATGACTACAAAACCTCACTTGAAGCAAACTTTTTCTTTCAAAAATCAGGAAATTATACCAGTGTGAGTCTGCAAAAAAACAGTCCAAACAATACCCTTAGATCTTCTTTTATCAACAATTTTATTCTCTTGAAGATGGAAATGACATGCCTATTTATCAGTTCTAGTAGGTTGTGACACAGTGGAAATAAAAGTAAATAAACATGAAGTTCCATTCAGGACAATGCTCATACACTGTTGTTGAGATGTTGTAAGGATACAATGTTAGCGTTATTAAATCCCTCACCAGATTCTGGATATAATTTAGTTTCATCCACCTATGAATTTTTATTGATTTCCAATAAAATAAACAGACAGTATGAAAATGCAACTGAGAAAGGAGACAATTGTTAATGCAGCTCCAAGTAACCTAGAGACCACAATACTGGTACAGGGAGAACTGACCATGAATAAATTTTAAGAACTTTTACAATAAAATGGAGAATTCATTATCTGTCCAATTTAAAGTTTCAAAAACTAATTCACTGATTACACAGCAGTAACTAAATCTAACACAAGTCTTTGACTCCCTTAAACAAATAAAATATATATGTACTTATGACACAGCTTCATGGGCAGGACATCATTATTGGTATTTATGACATTAAGGTGTTTTGACGTCTTACCTTTTGGTAGTGTGCGAAAATCAATGTGTGCAGACAGCCGTTCCATTTGCTGAGTATTCTTCTCATCAAAGTGTGGGGCTCTTATGTTTTTTGCCCTCACTGTCACTCGGTAAACTGTGTTGGGAGCCAAGCCTACATGGAGAATAAAATGCAGTAGTATTTGTGAAATCCATTATGTAAGCTAGTCCACATTAATATATATATATATATATAAAACAAAGATGATGTGACTTACCAAATGAAAGCGCTGGCATGTCGATAGACACACAAACAAACACAAACATACACACAAAATTCTAGCTTTCGCAACAAGCAGTTGCTTCATCAGGAAAGAGGGAAGGAGAGGGAAACACGAAAGGATGTGGGTTTTAAGGGAGAGGGTAAGGAGTCATTCCAATCCCGGGAGGGAAGACTTACCTTAGGGGAAAAAAGGACGAGTATACACTCGCACACACACACATATCCCATTGGAGGGAGTGGAGGAGGAGGAGATTAGTGTTTAACGTCCCATCCACAATGAGGTCATTAGAGACGGAGGAGGGAGTGGAGCTGGAAGTGGGAGATTGAGTAGATGGGAGAGACTGGGGTTGTGTGCAATGAGAGGAGGTTGAGGTTTGCTGGAAAGGTTGTGAAGGGTGAGTGAGTTGCCTTTCCGGAGGTGGGAAACCAGGAGATTGGATAGTTTTTTGACGTGAAGGGTGGCATGCTGTTCTAATTTGCGGTTGGCCTGTAGGAGGATGCTCTGAACAGCTGGTGTGGATGTGGGAGAGGAAAGGTTGAGGACTTTTATTAAGGATAGGAGTTGACGGGTGTGTTCATTGGCTGAGTTGAGGTGTAGGTGAAGGATTAGGTGGGTGAGGGCAATGGATTGTTCAGTTTGGAACTGATATAGGGACTGATGGAAAGAAGGGTTGCAGCCAGAGATGGGAACTTTAAGTGTGAGGCCTTTGGGGTTAATGCCAAATGTCAGACAAGCCTGAGAAAATAAAATATGCGAGCGTAATCTGGCTAGGGTGAAGGCATGTTTGCGGAGGGAATGTAAATAAAACTTAATGGGGTCGTTGTGGGGGTGTTGTGAGGGTGACATGGTATTAGAAGGTGGAAAGTGTAACATGAGGCTGAAATGAAAATGAAACTAAAAATATATGGGGAGAGATAAAGGTGAACCAGAAAGTAACTGGAGATCTGTTGTAAAAAAAGGCGAAAAAGCGTTGGTTAAAGCTGGGATATGTTTATCCTGTGGTGAACTTGGGTTGATAGACAACGATGTGCACAAAGGCTAGGTGGTTGTGATGCCGCCAAAACACATAAAAGGATGGAGAAATTCGGGAAAAGTTCGAAAAAACTGCGTGTAAATGTATTAAAAGGAGTGGTTTTGTGGTGGCAGATTATGAAAACGAAGCTAACAATTGTCTGGGGAAGAAATAATGACGTTAAAGCCTGTGGGATGCGGCTAAAAATTATCAGTGATGTGGGAAAAACGGAAATGGAAATAAAGCGAAAGTTATCAGAACTAGCCGAAATGGTTGTTTAATAGGTGAAAGGAACTGTTTGTGAACTTGAAACGGCGGATTTTATAGCAGCGGTAGTGTTGAAAGTGGAAAAAATTTTTTTGGTTATGGTTTGGAAGTGGGTGACGTATTATTGAGAATATATAGGTGGGATAAAATTGTATAGCAGATTACGGTAAAAAGGAGAAGGTGAATACAAAGTGAAACTACTGGCAAAAACAAAAAGAGAAAATAAGACGACAGAAAAGATTTCGAAATGCAACAGTGAGAATAGCAAACGTAATTGTTGGGTTCAAATTAATGATATGAATATAATAGAGGGAAACATTCCACGTGGGAAAAATATATCTAAAAACAAAGATGATGTGACTTACCAAACGAAAGCGCTGGCACGTCGATAGACACACAAACAAACACAAACATACACACCAAAATCCAGCTTTCGCAACCAACGGTTGCTTCATCAGGAAAGAGTGAAGGAGAGGGAAAGATGAAAGGATGTGGGTTTTAAGGGAGAGGATAAGGAGTCATTCCAATCCCGGGAGCGGAAAGACTTACCTTAGGATGAAAAAAGGACGGGTATACACTCGCACACACACACATATCCCCGTGTGTGTGTGAGTGTATACCCGTCCTTTTGGTTCCATCAGATTCACCTGATCCTACTCTAAATCCCATGCCACATTCCTTGACGTTGACCTCCACCTGTCCAATGGCCAGCTTCACACGTCCGTCCACATCAAACCCACCAACAAGCAACAGTACCTCCATTATGACAGCTGCCACCCATTCCACATCAAACGGTCCCTTCCCTACAGCCTAGGTCTTTGTGGCAAACGAATCTGCTCCAGTCCGGAATCCTTGAACCATTACACCAACAACCTGAAAACAGCTTTCGCATCCCATAACTACCCTCCCGACCTGGTACAGAAGCAAATAACCAGAGCCACTTCCTCATCTCCTCAAACCCGGAACCTCCCACAGAAGAACCCCAAAAGTGCCCCACTTGTTACAGGATACTTTCTGGGATTGGATCAGATTCTGAATGTGGCTCTCCAGCAGGGATACGACTTCCTCAAATCCTGCCCTGAAATGAGATCCATCCTTCATGAAATCCTCCCCACTCCACCTAGAGTGTCTTTCCGCCGTCCACCTAACCTTCGTAACCTCTTAGTTCATCCCTATGAAATCCCCAAACCACCTTCCCTACCCTCTGGCTCCTACCCTTGTAACCGCCCCCGGTGTAAAACCTGTCCCATGCACCCTCCCACCACCACCTACTCCAGTCCTGTAACCTGGAAGGTGTACACGATCAAAGGCAGAGCCACGTGTGAAAGCACCCACGTGATTTACCAACTGACCTGCCTACACTGTGAAGCCTTCTATGTGGGAATGACCAGCAACAATCTGTCCATTCACATGAATGGACACAGGCAGACAGTGTTTGTTGGTAATGAGGATCACCCTGTGGCTAAACATGCCTTGGTGCACGGCCAGCACATCTTGGCACAGTGTAACACCATCCGGGTTATCTGGATACTTCCCACTAACACCAACCTGTCAGAACTCCGGAGATGGGAACTTGCCCTTCAGCATATCCTCTCTTCTCGCTATCCACCAGGCCTCAATCTCCGCTAATTTCTAATTTCAATATGCCGCCGCTCATACCTCACCTGTCTTTCAACAACATCTTTGCCTCTGTACTTCCGCCTCGACTGACATCCCTGCCCAAACTCTTTGCCTTTACAAATGTCTGCTTGTGCCTGTATATGTGTGGATGGATATGTGTGTGTGTGCGAGTGTATACCTGTCCTTTTTTCCCCCTAAGGTAAGTCTTTCCGCTCCCGGGATTGGAATGACTCCTTACCCTCTCCCTTAAAACCCAAATCCTTTCGTCTTTCCCTCTCCTTTCCTCTTTCCTGACGAGGCAACCGTTGGTTGTGAAAGCTTTAATTTTGTGTGTATGTTTGTGTTTGTTGGTGTGTCTATCGACCTGTCTATCTATATCTATATATATATATATATATATATAAAAAGGAGAAAAAGTTGTAGCACAACAATTCTGATAACAAAGATACTCCAGATAAATAGTGTCACATAATGAATGTCCAAAATGAATCTATGCAACACTGGAGTCAAAACAAGCAAATGGGCTTCAGCAAGGCTAGCAGGTATATAAATCTGTTTTTAAGGACTTGGCAAACCACTAGGTTCAAGAACACATACAGAATTTCTCAGGAGAAGAAGAAAGGAAGAAACTATACAAAAGAGAAAGAAATTGTAAAAAATGCTGGTACTAAACAAAAGACATCACTTTAAACTAAAGACCAAGAAAAAGCAGATTAATTAGATGAAAGATCTAAACTAATAAAAAAACAGGGCATATAAATGTTAAACAAAGCCATAGACAGATAAAAAAAATGAGAAGAGAGTTTGGAGGGCGAAAGATTCAGAAAAAGCTGAACGGAAAGGAAATATTGAAGAAACGTGAGACACAGAGACTAATGATACTGTACAATGTAACTACAAGGAGAAAGAAAGGGAGACTATAGAACAGCAGGCATAAATTAATGACACAGGGACTTGCAAAACTTGAGATTAAAAATAAATTTTGTCCTCGATGCAGAACTTATTTTCAATTTATTTCTATTGTGCCATTATTGGTTTCATAGCTACCAGTCCTATCCTCAGATGTAACTGGTATAGATACATCTAACTGAAATGAGGGATGTTTTTCCTAGGTCCTCAGTTTTCTGTTAGTCCTGTCAAGCAGTAGCATGCACTGTAAAACCTGTGTCCACAGCACCATTTGGGAAGCACTCATATTGATTAGATGCATACACATGGTGTTTCAAAAAGAATGAGGTGACTTCAAAACTCCATATTTATTGATAAAAAATGCCAGAAATATGGGACGGCTTGCAAAATACTCACAAAACCAAAATGTTGTAGTTACACTATTACAGATGCTCTGTCTGTCCACCAGCAGCAGCATGAACAACATCTAGAAATAGCTAAATTCATCATAAACTTTACACAACTTATCTGCTTTTAAAGAACTTATGGCAGCTGTTATTCTGTTCTTTACTTCTTTTATATCACGAGGTAAAGAGGAGAGGAACACACTTTATTTCATACATCCCCACAAGAAAAAAATATTGGATGTCGAGAATGTAGGGCAGTGTCCGGAGCTCCCACGTGCCTAATCCAGCATTGAGAGAGAGTGTTGTTGAGAAACTTATGTACATTACTGTATCATTGTGGTGGAGCTCCACCCTGTTGGAAAATGAAATAAACAGAGTCCTCCCAAAGTTATGGAAAAAGCCAATACTGCAGCATTTGAAGAAAGCTCACTCCAGTCATTGTGTTTTCCTCAAAGAAGAAGGGACTACACATGTTTTAACAGGAAATGGAACAAAAAAATTTCACTTTAGGTGAGTCTCTTTCATGCTCAAAGAAGTCATGAATGTTCTTGGGTCCCCACATGTGCACATTATGTTGGTCTACTTTATCAACAAAATGAAATGTTGCTTCAGCATTGAAAATTAACCATGATAAAAATGTATCATCTTCCATGTCCTCTAGCAGAGCATTGCTGAAGTCAACCTGTTTCCTTTCATGGCCAACCTGAAGAGCTTGCACTAATTGTAATCTGTACAGTTTACAGACCAAACGATGCCTTAGCACTCGCCAGACAGCCGTATGAGGCACTGCTTGCCGAATTCTTTCCACCATGTCATCAGGTCAACCTTGACTCTTATCTCTGCACAAGCATCCTATCTCTTCAAATTGGTGGTACCAATAATGAATGTTTTTCAGTGCAAGCAGATCAATGAGAAAATGACAACGAAAAGCACACTACACTGAAATCACTGACTCACTCTAGGCAAATTGCAGCACACAAAATGTCTTCTATAGAATGGATGCCATCTTACTTCTCAGTGACTGCAAAATAAGAAGATGCATTGACTGACATCTAATGGTAATTTTCTGGAACCTTAGGCCACATCCATTCAAACAACATACATTTCCTTGCTGGCATGTCCCATGTTTTGTAATTATTACCATCCAAAATCAGGTCTTCTTTTTTATACACCCTGTGTACCTGGTGCATTGATCATGGCACAATAAATAGAACGTGAACATCAGTTTTGCAATCAATGGAAAATTTATTCTTAACCTCTACTTATCATATACGTACGTTCCATCAATGATGGGACATTTAAATATAGACTTGCATCCATTACAAACATGTTAGCAACAAGAGCCCTATGTGTCTTGAGCAATGTTCATGAATAAAAGAAAAATGCTCTGTTCATACCCCATAAATACTGAAGTGAGGAAAAAGGTAATTAAGAGCTGCAGTTGGAACATAGCATTGTATGGCTGTGGAACACATCCTATAAGCAGAAATGAAATAAAATCTAATTTTTAGATATCTTGAGGGTGCAGCTGAGTCACATCATAATAATCCATGATATTATGACAGACAGACTTGTTGCCATCTTCAGTTGGTCCCTGATGACTGTTGCCAGGAATTGGCTGAATATGGCAACAAATCTGTTTGCTGAAATATCATGGAGTAATTACTACATGATCTGGCCAGATACACAAGAATTCTACAAATTAGAAACATGTCGGGAAAGCATCATACCAAAATGAAATCTCTTGAAGCAATAGAAGTATCTTGCTGCAGTTATCAATTAAAGTGGTCAGATAAAATCATCAAGCAGGGTAGCCTCCAAAGAACTGGCAAAGGAACGTCATTCAGGAGAACAACAGAGAGAAGAAGAGTGGATTGGTCAGTCACACAATATGACGCAACCAGTTCCTCGTAAATGACCTAGAAGAAATGTTAGAAGGAAAGATAGCCCAAGGAAGATGCAACTGGCATTTTTAAATCAAGCTATACATAATTATGCAGAAACGAAGAACTCAGCTTTTAATAGAACTAAGTGGTGCGCTTCCAGTCAATCAAAAGACTGATAATGAAGATTCCAACTTATTCAAGGGGTGAAATAAATATCTAGGTTCTTGTTCTTAACTCACATAGGGCACCTAACAACAAGGTTTAATTCTTTCGGTACAAATACTTTGTATACACTCAAGCATTCTCAATAAAGATTTGTATATACTCGTGCATTCTCCATAACGACTTAGCAGAGGACATGAAAACAAGTTGAAGAAACCTAGTGGATCAGTTGACAGCTCACATATGTTGTTTCCCAGCCCACAGACCCCTTGAGTATGTTTGCTGTGACACTGGAGAGGAAGGAGTCTATGGCACTGTCATACACTTATGGCAGCTTTAGGGTTGCCACATGTTTCCCCAAGTGAAATTCCCTTATATTTCCCTGACTTCCAGACAAGTTTTAGCATTTTTCCATGAGAAATTTTGAGATCTCAAGGGGCAAGTAAAGATATCAAGTGACAAAAACTTACGTATTTCTAAATGTGAGAGCAAAAGTCTTAATTACTAACATCAACATCTTTTGCAGTGAACTGTTTTTAGATTGAGAAAGCAAGCCAAATGGTATACATGTTTCATTAAGACCACTGATGTTATTTTATTTCTATAAAATGAAACACATTTGGAGACAAAAACATATATTTCATTGGAGTTGCAAGACAGATTTAAAATAACATCACTGATTTCAGAAATAACCTCAGAAGAAAGTAAGGCTCTTTAAAGAAGTGTAAAAGGCAGGGAAGAATGTAAACCAACACTGTAGGTGACTGCCAATAAAATTTTGGTTATATTATGTTTGTTATTACTGGTTATTACCCACTGTGTTATGTCTTTTACTTTACAGATACTGTGTGGTTTTTCTTACAAGAAATACATGAGTACATGACATACAAGCTGCCAGTGACTGCCACAATTTTCTCCTTCTTATCATCCATACTTTCTAAAATATAAACTACTTTCAAAGTAGCAAAATGTATGAGAATAAATAAAACATCTATAAAATACTGCAATGTACAATGGATTTTCATTGAGATAGTTGCAAGTCCTGAAGTCCATCGCCCATGGTCTCTGACCTGCTGAGGAGTACTGCAGTGCTAGGTCTATGGATAAACCATGAAAATCTGCTGCATTACATCACACACAAACAGACCTGGCCTGCGGGCATGTTGGTGAGACCAGATCTGAAAGGCAAATGATGGGCTTCAGATTGGCAGGCCTGATCTTTAGAGATACCCACAGAACTAGCTTGTGGTTTTGGCCTGTCATGGAGGTCATCTGGTGTGGCCAGCTATTCACATGTCACAGACACCATGTTGATGACATGACACCATGGAGACCAATCCATGCAACAGATAACTTGAGCAAATACTCTAAGAATCAATACTAATGAGGATAGGTAGCCACTCACTGTAAAGATGACAGCTCTGCTGCAGACATGCGCATAGAAAAGACAATCACACTCTCATCACAACTAAATTTTTGGCCATAGCCTTTGTCAGAAAATGATAGCGGACACACGTTCACACAATCACTCAGACACAACTCATGCACACATGACCGCTGTATCTGGTCGCTGCATCACCAGTCTCTGAGTATCAGATCAAAACAAACCACTCCTCATGCCTCCCTGCCTCTTGTCAGCAGCTGCTAGGCTAGCAGTAAGAAGAGGTGACATCACTGATTGTAAGCTCAGGACAGTGGTAGAAATAAGAGAAGAAGTAAGAACGAGGCAGTAGGGGAGCAGCTCATGTACTCCACTCTGCCCAGCCAGCGATGATGCATGACATCTCAGTAAACAAACCATTTCATCAACTGGGACAAAAATGAGATTTTTCCAGTGTTTCTTTTTTCAAATTTCCCTGATATTTCCTTGATTATCCTGACGCATTTGAAATTTCCTGATATTCCCTGATTTCAAGAACTTCTCTTTTAGCAACCCTGAACTTGTAAGAGTTCAGGCAAATGAGCTAGCTAAATATTAATGTTGCATGACAGCAATGTGACGTAGCTAAATGGTCTATTATGCAGGTTGTTTAGTGGAGCTTTATTTTGGGAGTATGGAAGAGAATTCACACAGTGTTGATATAATTTCTCAATTTTGCAAGAAAGTGATGTACTTAGACACAAGTGTAAACAATTATAATAACCCACTGCTGATGTTTGTTATTTTAACTGACTAATTATATCATCATAAATTAAAGGCACTGCAGTGCAGTTTAACTCATTTAATTTACTTTACAAGTGCATACTGGGCTCTTAACAAATAACACATAAAATTTTACATGCACATTACATGCTTACAAGACATGAACATGTGCAATAGAAAATTATGTCAAAATGTGAGGACATATGACCAACATCTTTGAGATAAATTATTTGTTGGGACACAAACACAAAGACAGTTAAAAAATATGCTCCTTAAGCTGCCAGTAATGTCATGACCTTGGAGGAATGTATTTATTCCCTTTATAATAATCCATTTTCTGTAAACGTAAATAAAGATTCAACAGCTCAACAAGCAACCATCTCAAGCTTCGATATACCTTTCAACCACTCCCACATTGTAAATGATAATCCTTAAATTACTGAAAAATTACCATAGGGTTTTAAAGCTTCCAAAACTATCAATAGAAAGTAAAGAGACGATACTGGAAACCAAATGCTGCAACAATGACCAGTTAATCCAAAATTTTGATCAGATGCAATATACAGCATTGACAATTACTTTTCCTTCTTCACACAAATACTGACATTCACTTTAAGTTCCATTGTGAATAATATTAACAGCATACATAAATCTAGAGCTTTAAATAAATTAAATTCAACAGAAAATACATCAGTCACCTTTATTCTATAACCATGAAAAAATCATGAGCTTTAATAATAGCTGCTTTCCATGGTGTCATTAACTGGACACACAGGAGGTGTACCCATACAGAATATGCTACCTGTCCTGCACTGTCAGGGTAACAGCAGATGCAGGACCAATTCTTCAGAGTAAAGTTAGCTGTTAGAAATTTTGAATTATAGTAACTCTGTTTAGGAGTATGTATGCATGAAGCTGCAGTATTCTTAAAGTATTTGAAATAATAGAACAATGATATAAAATTGTATATGTTTTTGAATGTTTTACAAATACATTATTTAACCACATTTCATGTAATTCTAACCAGCACATGATCCATATTTACACATTTTGTCCTACTCTGGTTTGCTGTGCATTATTACAGTTTGTTTACTGATATGCCCTTAGAACAAATGATGCAGCTCCCGAGCTAAGGAGTCAGACAACCAGAATATTCTCAATATCTGACACCTATTAATGTCAATTAAGGTTACTGACAATTTAATTCACTTATTGCTGGTTTTGCAATCCTGGTTCTTGTCCTTTCCATTAATTTTAAGTTCAGCCAAAGCATGACTTTATGAATTGTTTATCTACCATGCTTCAATGCATTTGTGTGTATGTTTCACATAAGCTTTAATGTTTAACACTTTCAGATATGCCAATGTGCTCATTCTCTCTCACCGAATGCCCCAGAGACAGGTTTCGAGCTTCCACTGTTAAGAACAACATAGATCAGGCTTTCCTAACTGGTACATCATGATATTTTACAGGGTAGCAGGGTTACACAAACTTTGTTGCAAAATTTAATTTTGTCCAAAAATCTAAACTTTATAAGATTATAATGCTGCATTTTATTTTTAATGTGGAAGGTAGTAAGATGGAGATCCCACTGATGACAAGGACAATAAAGACAAGGTCCAAGTTCAGGTTGGTGAAATAAATCAGCCATGTTCTTTGTCAGAGAAATAGTGGAAAACTAAAATCTGGATGCCAGACTGGGATTTGAAACGCCATTCTGCTGAATGCTGGTCCAGAATCTTGTGATCACATTCCCTCACTTTGTTATAATGTGAGATGAAACAATTCCTGCTCAATTTTGAAACAATCTGTACAAACCAGCGTTAAAGGAGTGGGTGTTAACAAAATATCAAATGCCATTTTTTAAATGAAACATTTATTTAAAAAAAAGAAGTACGACTATATCATCAGTGAATAACAAATACCATGCATTACTCACACTGAACCATAGAGATGCGATAATGCTATGTGGCAGACAACTTTCAAATATAACAACTCAGAAAACACTGATATTTTCACACACTGCCACAATGTTTTGTGTATGTGATGAAGTATTATATCAACAAGTTTCTTCATCATATGTAGCTTGATAAATGGCAATCCTCTTGTTAGAATGTCTGTTGCATGTCTGTTGTTGGGTGTGTATTTCACTCCAACCTCCATATCTTTAACTAGTTGGCAGATGTAATGATACTTTGTCTCTATGTGTTTTGGTCATTCATAAAATCCTAATCCATAAATAAATTTGAGAACACCTCTTTGGTTATCTATTTGCAAAATATGAACTGAGGGCTCTCATTAACAGCAGCAATTTCTTTCAGATGATGATCCAACCATACAAGTGATTTGCAAGATTCATTTGCAGCTATGCAGTCCAATTACACTGAAGAAAGAGCAACACATTGCTTTATTTTATTTTTCCACACAATCAGTCTTCCATGGACGCCATTTGTTGATCATCCTACACGTCTGTCCCTACCATGATCAGCATTATTACAGGGTGTTACAAAAAGGTACGGCCAAACTTTCAGGAAACATTCCTCACACACAAATAAAGAAAAGATGTTATGTGGACATGTGTCCAGAAAAGCTTAATTTACATGTTAGAGCTCATTTTAGTTTCGTCAGTACGTACTGTACTTCCTCGATTCACCGCCAGTTGGCCCAACTGAAGGAAGGTAATGTTGACTTCGGTGCTTGTGTTGACATGCGCCTTATTGCTCTACAGTACTAGCATCAAGCACATCAGTACGTAGCATCAACAGGTTAGTGTTCATCACGAACATGGTTTTGCAGTCAGTGCAATATTTACAAATGCGGAGTTGTCAGATGCCCATTTGATGTATGGATTAGCATGGGTCAATAGCCATGGCGCGGTACGTTTGTATCGAGACAGATTTCCAGAACGAAGGTGTCCCGACAGGAAGACGTTCGAAGCAATTGATCGGTGTCTTATGGAGCACGGAACATTCCAGCCTATGACTTGTGACTGGGGAAGACCTAGAATGACGAGGACACCTGCAATGGACGAGGCAATTCTTCATGCAGTCGACGATAACCCTAATGTCAGCATCAGAGAAGTTGCTGCTGTACAAGGTAACATTGACCATGTCACTGTATGGAGAGTGCTACGGGAGAACCAGTTGTTTCTGTACCATGTACAGTGTGTGCAGGAACTATCAGCAGCTGATTGGCCTCCACGGGTACACTTCTGTGAATGGTTCATCCAACAATGTGTCAGTCCTCATTTCAGTGCAAATGTTCTCTTTACAGATGAGGCTTCATTCCAACGTGATCAAATTGTAAATTTTCACAATCAACATGTGTGGGCTGACGAGAATCCACATGCAATTGTGCAATCACGTCATCAACACAGATTTTCTGCGAATGTTTGGGCAGGCATTGTTGGTGATGTCTTGATTGGGCCCCATGTTCTTCTACCTATGCTCAATGGAGCACGTTATCATGATTTCACACAGGATACTCTACCTGTGCTGCTGGAACATGTGTCTTTACAAGTACGACACAACATGTGGTTCATGCACGATGGAGCTCCTGTAAATTTCAGTCGAAGTGTTCGTACGCTTCTCAACAACAGATTTTGTGACCGATGGATTGATAGAGGCAGACCAATTCCATGGCCTCCACGCTCTCCTGACCTCAACCTTCTTGACTTTCATTTATGGGGGCATTTGAAAGCTCTTGTCTACACAACCCCGGTACCAAATGTAGAGACTCTTTGTGCTTGTATTGTGGATGGCTGTGATACAATATGCCAATCTCCAGGGCTGCATCAGCGCATCAGGGATTCCATGCGATGGAGGGAGGATGCATATATCCTCACTAACAGAGGACATTTTGAACATTTCCTGTAACAAAGTGTTTGAAGTCACGCTGGTATGTTCTGTTGCTGTGTGTTTCCATTCCATGATTAATGTGATTTGAAGAGAAGTAATAAAATGAGCTCTAACATGGAAAGTGAGCGTTTCCAGACACATGTACACATAACATATTTTCTTTCTTTGTGTGTGAGGAATGTTTCCTGAAAGTTTGGCCGTACCTTTTCGTAACACCCTGTATATATAGTTAAGGCTCATCGGCCACTTGACCATCTTCTTCTTCTGTGCGAATGCACAAACAGTGCCCGAACTCTTACGGGAAACAAAAGAAAAATTCGGAGCAGGTATTAAAATCCATGGAGAAGAAATAAAAACTTTGAGGTTCGCCGATGACATTGTAATTCTGTCAGACAGAGCAAAGGACTTGGAAGGGCAGTTGAATGGAATGGACAGTGTCTTGAAAGGAGGATATAAGGTGAACATCAACAAAAGCAAATTGAGGATAATGGAATGTATTCAAATAAAATCAGGTGATGGTGAGGGAATCAGATTAGGAAATGAGACACTTAAAGTAGTAGATGAGTTTTGCCAGTTGAGGAACCAAATATCTGATGATGGTCAAAGTAGAGAGGATATAAAATGAAGACTGGCAATGGCAAGGAAAGCGTTTCTGAAGAAGAGAAATTTGTTGACATTGAACACAGATTTAAGTGTCAGGAAGACTTTTCTGAAAGTATTTTTATGGAGTGTAGCCATGTATGAAAGTGAAACATGGATGATAAATAGTTTATACAAGAAGAGAATAGAAGCTTTTGAAATGTGGTGCTACAGAAGAATGCTGAAGATTAGATCGATATATCACTTAACTAATGAGGAGGTCCTGAATAAAATTGAGGAGAAGATTAATTTGTGGCACAACTTGACTAGAAGAATGAATCAGTTGGTAATACACTTTCTGAGGCAACAAGGGATCATTAGTTTAGTGTTGGAGGGAAGGGTGGAGGGTAAAAATCATAGAGGGAGACCAAGAGATGAATACACTAAGCAGATTCAGAAGGATGTATGTTGCAGTAGGTACTTGGGGATGAAGGAGCTTGCAGAGGATAGAGTAGCATGGAGAGCTGCATTAAACCAGCCAGTCTCTGGACCAATAACACAACAAAAACAACAACAACAACAATTATCTGTTTATTGTTATTGGTTTTCTTGGGAAGCATTGACTGAAATTTATAATTAGCTCCACTGAGTAGTGTAACTTTAATAAAGAGAATATATTCATATTAATAAATTAAAAAAAAAAAAAAAAAAAAAAAAAAAAAACGGACTGTATTCTTTATGTAATGGTGATGAAAGAAAAAAGGCAACACAATTCAGGTCAAAGATGTATATGTATTTACAAATTAACTGTCTTTTCTGGAAAATATTTGAAGCTGATAATGAGAAGAATTGCAAAAAGCATTATAACTTATTTTACAGAACATATGAATTGATTATAAGTATAACTTCACAGAACATGATAATTAATTATAAATATATGATAGGAAGTCAACGTTACAAACAAGAATTCCAGTAATCTTGTTCACAAACTGGTCTATATCCAAGGTATATTAAACTGACTCACCAGTAATTGTGTGCCGGTAAACTCCAGGTTTTACTGTGCGAACCTCCACATTGTTGACACATACAACATGTTGATAATTACTGTTGCTTGGTAGCCAAGAGATGACAGCTGATGAACTGGTGACACGGCTTGCACGCACACTAGTTGGACCAAGAGGTACATCTTTCCCTATGACCATTGTACATGCTGCATCCCGTGAAGTACGGCGATTTGGTGTGACTGAACGAACACTGATGCGATGGGGCTATATGATGAGAAACAAAACACACAGTGCCATACTAATCTATATTTTGCTAAAGATCAGAGAAGTCTACTTTACAAATATTTATAACCTATTAGATAGCAGATTTTCTAAATAACCTGTATTTGTCATCTATACGAGATGAACAAAGAAATTAATTAATTTCAGCTTAAACTAAGTTTTTTTGGGTCAAACCTTGGCCACATAAAATTCCTCTGCTTTTGCTCCAAGGAAATCCTCCAGTGTGTATGTGGTAGCACTACACTGCAGTGGGTGGGCAGTAGCCTACTCTTCTTTTACGCACACAGTGTGAAGTCCATAATGAGGCCTCACTTTTTCAATTTTTCTCTACATCTTGTTACATGAAGGACAGACAGTTAAGTATGTGAAAAGCCATTCAACATTCTTTACATCAGGCAGGTGACTTTTCATCCTGTATCATCAGATTATGAGTTATATTTAACCACTCTCAGACTCTAGTCACCCGCAGTGTTTTGACAAGGGTAACTTGGTAAATATGCATTGATCAGAGAAACTGATACACTGCCTGTTACTCAAATTAAGGATGCTGATGCCTTGATCCTTCCTCTACTGATTTTTATTTCAAATAGATGTCAAGTGGTGATACTTCATCTAAAAAGAGGAACAGTTGGTAGACGCTGAAAGAAAGGAAAAATTCTAATACTGTGTCAACAGTGAGGTCATTAGTGGTATGGCAGAGAGGTCCAACATTTTCTCCTTCACTGGGTGATTGTGCTGTGCATCAGCTTCATTCACAGTTCCAGTCTCCTTTGTGGAATACCCATAATCACTAAGAATATGTTGTTCTTTGTTTTAAAGAGGAAAAATAAAAGTCTTAACTTGTTGTCAAAACTAAGGTCCTAAAAGACAGAACACAAGTTACTCAGTTGAAAAGAGCAAAGAGAAAAATATCTTCTATACCAAGTTCATAACAGCCATTATCTGATGTGATTACAGGAAACCAGGTGAACCCTTAACGACCATGGTTGGACTGGCGGTGGGAGAGGGAGGGACAGAGCAGCTTGAGCAATAGCATTCCTGCATTTTAATTACAATCCAATGCTGCTCAGAGATGGCACTTAATGGTACTTGGAACTGTCTGAACTAAATTATAGAAACAGCCCCATTGATTGTGAGGTGGAAAGAGCATTGAAAAGAACCAAAATCATGGAAATTGGAGCTTCTGTCATAGCTGCAATTTGTGGCTTCTAGTCCTCGTCACAGAAGTGGTTGATTTGCCAGTGGAATGTATGGGTTCCTTATCACTGTTAACAATGTGGGTGACTAATGGGGCGATTATAGCCAGTGGCATTTCAATTACCGCTGTGGGTGAAGTATTATGAAAAGCATAGCTGCTACTCACCATATCGTGGAGAAGCTGAGTCGCAGATAGGCACAACAAAAAGACTATGAGAAAGTGAACTTTCAGCCAACAAGGCCTTTCTTGAAAATAGACAACATGCACACACACACACACACACACACACTCAAGCAAGCACAACTCACACACACATGACCGCATCCTCTTGCAGTTGCAGCTGAAGCCAGAATGCGAGCATCATAGCATGATGCAAGAGGCAACCAAGTGGTGGTAAGGAAGAGGCTGGCATGTGGAGGGGAGAGATAGCATGTTAATGGTGGAGGGTGGAGAGTTTTATGGGGTGGCATTGTGCATGTTACTCTAGTTCCTGGAGAGCAAGAGTTTCAGTGTTTGTTGCGGGATACAAGAATTCTGGATTGCATAGCAGGAGAATTTTATGGATGGAGAGAAGGCATTGCTGGGAGGTTTGGGCTTGACTGATTGGGTTTTGCAGGACTATGTTGATGAGGGTAAACTCTGGCAGAATCTGAACAGATGGAGGTCATTATGGAAGGCAGGGTGGCAGCCAGGGATGGGTAAATCAATGGTAAGGCCAATCAGGGGAATTCCATGAGCCAAGCAACAATGCAGGAACAATATGTGAGACTATGTTATAGCTATCCAAAACCAAGACCCACACAGTATTCCGACGATGTTACGTGGCTCATGGAACATGAGACTAGGTTCTGGCTGGCCAGTAACCAGTCCCACATACTGTTTCTGCATTGCTGCTTGGCTCATGGAATCCCCACAATTGGCCTTACCATCAAGTCATCCATCTCTGGCTTCCACCCTTCCTTCCACAATGACCTCCATCTGTTCAGATTCTGCCAATCTATAGCGCTCACCAACATAGTCCTGCAAAATCTTTTCAATCAAGCCCAAAGCTCCTAGCAGTACCTTCTCTCCAACTGTAAAAATCTCATTCTATGCAATCCCAAATTCCTGGGTCCCATAACACACATTACAATTCTTGCCCTCCAGTAACTAGAGCAAAATGCACAATGTCACCCTAAAAAGCTCTCCACCATGCTCACTTCCTACTCCCGTCTTGGAATATCACTGTCCAGTACCTCTACAACAACATCCAAACTTTCCCCTCGGCCCCTCATAGTTAACAAACCCTGTCTTGCAGACCTACTACATTTACACCACCCTCCAAAACTCCATCCCACCACTAAACTGGAATCCAGAACCTAAACAGACCCAAAACACAGTTATGAACCTTTCCTCCAAAAGCCTTAGCTTCACAGAAGTATTACTCCTTTCCAAAGGTCTCACCTTTTGCCCAATTACCAAATTCAATCATGTACATCTTGTTAAAAATCATCTCTTCTTATCTCGGTAGCTACAGTGGTAACACAGTTTTGCAAATAACCCTATCAATCAGACTCAACCAAAGACCAATGTTGAACCTTGCCTGGCTCCATTCACTCCTCCATGCAAACCTGATCCACCTCCACTGCCCCCAAATCATAACTCCTGTTAACATTCCAGAATTTCTTAACCTTGTCCCTTGCCTCAACATGATTCCCCAAATCCCTCAACATGCAAACTAACTTTACATCTGCAGGAAGAACTGTAATCCACCATCTAAAAACTGATCCCAACCTTATAATCCTACCTGCTGATGAAGGCTCCACCACAGCTGTCTTGAACTGCAAGGATTACCTGGCAGAACAACTCTGCCAGCTGCCAGATTCATCCACCTATAAACCCTGCCACACTGACCCCATTCCAGAAATCTAGAAGGATCTCCAGTCCTATCCCAAAACCTCTTCCCAGTGTCCATCTCTCTTTTCACCCCTATCACTAGCCACACTCCTACCTTCTACATGCTTCCTAAACTCCATATAACCAACCATCCAGGAAGCCCCTTTGTGGGCGGATACTGAGTCCCAATGGAGATAATCTCTGTTCTCATAGACCAACACCTTCAGCCTGTTACCTGCAACCTACCCTCCTATATAAAGATACAAACCATTTCTTCCACTGTTCCTGTTCCTTTACCACACAGTGCCCTGCTCATCACTACTGATGCTACTTCCCTTTACACTAACATCACTAATGCCCATGGCCTTACCACCACTGAACATTTCCTTTCCCAATACCCAACAGGTTCCAGACCAACAACCTACTTCCTAGTCACAATGAACAACTATATCCTAACTCACAATTACTTCTCCTTTGAATACATCATCTACAAACAAATCCGGGGTAGGGCTATAGACACCCACATAGCACCATCATCTGCCAACTTATTTATGGGCCACTTAGAGGAATCTTTCCTCAACACCCAGAATCCCAAAACCCCTCATCTGCTTCAGATTCATTGCTCACATCTTCATGATGTGGACTGAGGGTCAGGACACACTATCCACATTCCTCCATAACCTCAACATTTTCTCCCCCATTCGCTTCACTTGGTGCTACACAAACCAACACACCACTTTCCTCAATGTTGACGTCCACCTCAAAGATGGCTACATCAGTGTTTCTGTCCATATCGAACCCACCAAACACTAGCAATACCTCCACTCCAATTTGACAGCTGCCATACATTTCATACCAAGAGGTCTCTTCCGTACAGCCTAGCCACTCATGGCCATCGCATATATATATAGTGATGAACAGTCCCTCATAAAATACACTTAGGGCCTCACTATAATTACCCTCCCAACCTTGTACAAAAATAAGTCTCCCATGCCTTATCCTTCCAGTCACCCACCACCTCCCAAGGTCCCACGATCTGGCCACAGAAGAGCATTCCCCTCATGATTCAGTACCATCCAGGACTGAAGCAACTGAATTACATTCTCCCCAGGGTTTCAACTACTCTCATTGTGCTTTGAAATGAGGAATGTCCTACCCACAATCCTTATGCCCCTCCCACAGCGGCATTCCATTGTCCACCGAACCTGAACAATATACTCGTCCATCCCTACATAACCCCTGCTCCCAACCCCCAGCTGGCTCATATCCCTGCAATAGACCTAGATTGGAGACCTGTCCCACACATTCTCTCACCACCACCTACTCCAGTCCGGTCACAAACATCACTTATCCCATCGAAGGCAGAGCTACCTGTGAAACTAGTTGTATGATCTACAAGTTAAGCTGCATTCTACTGGACTTGACACCTAACAAGCCATCTATCAACAAGAATGGTCCCTGACAAACTGTGGCCAAGAAACAACTGGATCACCCTATTGCTGAGCATTCTGTCCAACAAAACATTCTTCATTTCAATGACTGCTTCACAGCCTGTGCCACTTGGAGCTTTCATTTTCTGAACTGTGCAGGTGGGAACTCTCCCTGCAATATATACTGTGTTCCCATAAGCCTTCTGCTTTTTGCTAGCCATTATCCTTACTCATCTAGCCCCTACCCTTCTCCCATCCAGCATTATGCAGCCCTCTGTTCCACCCATGCACCCAGTCTTTTTGCTTCTCACTTTTCTGCTATCCCCTTCCTCTTCCCATCCTCTCTTACCCATCCTTTATCTAACCTCCCAACTGCCCTACCCTCTCCTCTCTCCATCTCATCCCTGCATGCTGCCACTAGCAGCACTTAAAGTACTTTACCATACCACATCCCTAGCATGCTATCCCCACCCCCCCGGCACACACTCAACTTTATCCCCACACGGTTGCCTCTCTCATTGTGCAGTCTGGCTTGAGCTGCCATAGATTGTGGTCACGTGTGTGTGAGTTGCGTTTGCCTGAGTGATTATGTGTGTTGTCTATTTTTGACAGAGGTTCACTTTCTGACAGCCTTTCTGTTGTACCTATCTGCAGCTTCTCCACTATATGGTGGGTAGCAACTATCCTTCTCATAATAATGTTGTATTACATTCTGGATTTTCCATGATAATAAAAGTGTTATTTATGAATATTCCATGGTTCAAAGCACAAATGTCCCACTGAAGCACACTCACAGAATGTTGCTGCTGGATAATGACTGGAACTTTTCTCCTCAGTGACATGCTAGATTGACTCTTATATTTTGTTTGTTATTCCATACATAACAACAACCAATTGCAGAGCAGCTTAAGTGTTCTCCCCTCAAAGACTTGCTGTGGCCACAGACACTACAACATTCACACCGGCTGCTAACACCAGCAAGCCACCAATCCATCACACTGGCACATCTGTCAAAAAGGCAAGAAGGCCACTGCTTACTGTCATGTTATCAGTCTAATTTTCCACACATGCCTGTTCAACTTGGTAGACAACATATCTTTTACCAATGAATTGTAATCTATTTGTCTTATAATGTACAGATACTACTCATTTAACTAGAGTTAAGGAGAAACTTCAAAAAATGGGTAAAACATCAGCAGTGACATAAACCTACAGTTCATGAGAGACTTCAGTATTTTAATACTAATGTAAATTTTCCTTCAAAATTTTCAAAACTAAATGCTGTTCAAGAACAGTTCATTTTTTCACGGCCTCTTCAACTGAGTATTAGCACCTCTGAAGAAGAATATCATGTAGCTTTTCGTTGGTGAACCGAACTTCATACCCAGACTGTTCTAGCTGTATAGTTTGTTGTAAACATTCATTCTCATATACTGAGCATATAACTTTACATTGATCTCAGCACCACAAGCTGTACTCTGAGCAAGTCCACCTGTCTTACTACATCTACATTTATATGTACATATATACTCCACAAGTCACTGTACAGTGCATGGCAGAGGGGACGACATACCACTATTAGTCATTTCCCTCCCTGTTGTGCTCACAAATAGAGTGATTGAAAAGCAGCTGTCTGTAAGCCTCTGTATGAGCCCAAATTTCTTACACCACATCTTTGTGGTCCTTACACAAAGTGTACATTGGCAGCAGTAGAATTGATCTGCTGGTTCTCTAAATTTCCAAACAGTGCCTCATGAAAAGGATGTCATTTTACCTCCAGAGATTCTCATTTGAGTTGATGAAGCATCTCTGTAATACTTCTGAGCTGATCGAACATTCTGGTAGCAAATCTAGAAACACACTTCTGTAATGCTTTAATGTCTTCCTTTATTTTGAGCTGTTGGAGATCTGAAACACTTGAGCAGTACACAAGAATGGGTGACACTAACATTCTGTATGCTATCCCCTTTATAGATGAACTACACTTCCCCAAAAGTCTTCCACTAAAACAAATTCGAGCATTCACCTTCCCTACTACCAACTTGATATGGTCATTCCATTTCATATTGCTTTCCAGTGTTAAGTCTAGATATTTAATAAAAGTGACTGTGTGAAGCAACATATTACTGATGCTGTATTTGAATGTTGCAGAACTGTTTTTCCTACCCATCCTTATTAACTTACATTTTTCTACATTTAGAGCAAGCTGTCATTCATCAGACGGAACAGAAATTCTGTGTAAGTCACATTGTATCTTCCTACAGTCACTCAATAATGACACCTTCCCATACAACACAATGTCATCAGCAAACAGCTGTAAATTGCTGTTCACCGTGTCAAATCATTTATGTACAAAGAAAATAACAGTGTTCCAACCGCACTTACTTATGGCACTCCTGGCGCTACCTTTGTCTCTGGTGAACACTCGCTGTCAAGGGCAACATTCTGGCATCTATTATCTAAGAAGTCTTGAAGCCACTCATATATTGGGGACATAATCCATATGCTCTGACCTTTGTCAACAGTCTGCAGTGGGGTGCTGTGTCAAACACTTTCTGGAAATCTGGGAATAAGCCTATTTTTCTCCAATCATGATTTGTAGGATACCATGTGCGAAAAGGTCAAGCTGAGTTTAGCATGAGTGATGCTTTCTAAATCTATATTGATTTGTGAACAGAAGCTTTTCTGTTTCAACGAAATTTATTACATTTGAGCTCAGAACGTGTTCAAGAATTCTGCAGCACACCAATGTTAAGGTAGGTTGGTTGGTCGATCAGGGGGAGGTGAACAAACAGCGAGGTTATCGGTGCGAACAGCAAGGTCATGTGCCAATGTTAAGGATATTGTTTGTAATTATAACACTCTGATAAAGTTTACCAACAGTAACACAATATAAAAATATATTTTTTTAAAAATTCGACATCCCATCACAGGACTATTCACAGCGAAGTGGAGCTGTCAGCAACTTATACATGGTGTGATTTTTTTCTTTTAGCCATACCCTTATAACTGAACTTGTATGTATTTAAACACTATTCTGGTTATTTTTCTTCTGCAGAAAAGGGTTATTACAGGCAATGTTTATTGTAAATATCATCAATGCAAACCACAGCTAAATAACTTGTGGAGGACATAAAGAAATTATGTAGCTGTTACTTTGTAAATGTATTTGTATTTAATTATATATCAAGGAAGGTCAGCAGCAGTTACTGATAAGAAAAACATATCCATTTATATTTTTTATAGGACAATGTGTGACTGAGAATAAATTTTCAGTGTAAAACTACAAACTGCTAATTACAGTTAATTTGCAAACTATTAAATTTAACAGTTTATGTGTCTAGTTTTGATAAACTGTTGTTGGTGAATCTTCTTCTGAACTGTATTTATTGCAATTAAAAAGAAAAAAAACAAGCATGCTAGCAAATACAGTAGCAAGCTGAGGTTACAGTGTAGTCAAATGAGCTTAGAGCACAGTCACTTGAGTTTTGAGATTAGAAACACTAACAGCTGAGTTTTAGGTTAAAAGATTTGCATTCAGAAAATAACTTTTGATCTTGTAGTGTATATTTAGACAAAAATCTGCAGAAATGGGTACTTGAAATTACACTGCACTAAAATTACTAAGTAAGGAACTTGATTGAGCAAGTGGGAAAAGGAAAGTAAATGACTTATTGGATTATCATGAAGGTGTTTTAGATGTAACTGACAAGACATTGCTGAAGCTCCAGCCACTCGAAGAAGGTGCTACACAAAAACAAGTCAAAAAGCACAAAGAACAGTTTGATTTGTTTTGTAAGGCAAACAGTTATGCAACGTGTATTATAACAGGTGGTATTATTTATGAAATGAATCAGTGGTAATGGAAAAGCAAACAGCTAGTGATACATGGGATTTCAACCAATATAGCACAACTGAATTCTCATGGAACAAGGTGAAAAATAGATTTGCTCCTAAAAATGTAAATATTTTGTCAGATCTCATTTTAGTTTGCAAAACCTTGTATATTCTGCCAAGTGAGTTCGAAGCCTTTCAGTCAAGTTGGTTTTTAATAAGACAGGATTAAGAGAGAACACTTAATGCATTAACAGTCCAGGTGTATGTGTTTGAAGGGAATTTAATGAAGAATTCAAACAGTGAAAAAACACCAACGGATGAATTAATGGTAAATACAAGGAAGCAAAATAAAGATGCAAAAGAAAATTTGCTAAGAAGTCAAGGAAAAGTGACATTTGCAACTGCTATAAAAGAAAGGGCCACTAGATGAAGGCCTGAATAAATGGAATGGATAGCCAAGAAAAAAATCTGAACAGAAATAATCAACAATAAAAGGAAAGATTGCTATTCACAGTAAAGATGACATGTTGAGTTGCAGACAGACACAGTCATTTAGTTTTCAGCCAAAGCCTTCTTCAGAAAAGGAAACACCCACACATTCATTCACACAAGCAAGACCACCTCACACACACATCACAAGACCACCATCTCTAGCAGTTCTGAACAGAATGCTAAATGTGTAACCATTTTTTGCTGTGCCTGTCTGCAATTCAACGTGCCATTTTACTGTGAGTAGCAATCTCGTATTGTTGATATTCCAACCTGGAATTTCCATTGTTTAAACAGAAGTAATGATAATAGCCAAGATGTTACCAGTGCTATGCTGTGGTGAATAGGCCTATTAGTTTGAAGCAGATACAGCAACACGTTGGATGAGCAATGGAGCTACAAGACATGTAACCAAGTGCTCAGTTTTATATCAGGTCTCTTCATATTCCAAAGATCAGGTCTTCTCAGGTGATCTGTTGAGTGGTGCATGTCATCTTGTCACAATGTTTCAATGAGTTTCATACCCAGTACCTTCAGCTGAAGTATAGGGATTCCACACTCTGCATATTTTTATAGCCACTGGACTGGTGAGCACTTCTATAGGCAGGCCATACTTGGCTCAACCAGAGACTGGCCAGGACATCAGATGCACAGTGTTTACAGTACAGAGTGTGAATGTAGGATGGAATATATCAGAAGACATAGTGCTGCATCTTACAGCATCATATGGAACACATGAGAAATTTTCAACTACAACTAGTAGACAAGTCCTCAGTGCCACAGAATAGCATCAGTGAGGAAGACATCTTCAGTTCTGAACAAAGGAAGAAGCTATGCAACACCAATGAGTTCTGCAAAGTACTTTTACTAGAAGAGTGACTGTGCACTAGTAGCCCTGCAGAAGTTCAGGACACTCAAGATGTTGAAAAAAGGCATCGGTCCAAAGTCTGCAAAGCATCTGGAGAAAATGATGACAAAATTCAAAAAGAGAGATTCTTCTGAGGTGCAGTGTGGCAGAGGAAGATGAAAAAACATATGTTGAAGATGTGGCCACAACAGTGCAGGAAGGATTGAGCAGTGGTGTGCAAACATGCAGTGCACAGGAAATTGTCAAAATGATGGACTTTCCTGTGAGCATGGTGCATTACTATCCATACAAAAATCACCCATGTTCAGCAGTTGCTTCCTGCTGACCTGCCAGCAAGACAAACATTTGCTCTGAAATTGCTTGCTGTTTTGAAAGTGGACAATGAATGCTCCTGGAAAATTCTGTAGACAAGTAAAGCCCACTTCCATCTCCAAGGATATATCAGTATACAGAATTGCATTGGAAAGTCTGAACGCACATGAATTAGTAACACTTCATTCTGTCAAGGTGACTGTGTGCTCTGCATTGGTGGTTTTTTTCCCCACTCCACTGCTCATTGCAGAGCCTGTGAAGCATCTGCTGCTGGGACATTTCAGAAATGCTAGATCAGCTGGCATTTCCCTAGAGCCTGGCTATACAGATCATCTGAAATTAAACTGTGTTACTCTGGCAGTATGTTACCAGAAATATGTTGTGTTCAGTGCTACTATTACAAACACAGCTGAATTGGAGTCACCCAATCTGTTGTGGATCATGTTGTTTTGCAGTTTCAACACAAACACCACACAGCAAAATGCACACATCTGTGGCCATAGAGTTTAGCATTTTGATGGTTTGTTTGTTTGTTTGTTTGTGTGTGTGTGTGTGTGTGTGTGTGTGTGTGTCTGGTTGTGTCAGAGAGAGAGAGAGAGAGAGAGAGAGAGAGAGAGAGAGAGAGAGAGAGAGAGGGAGGGAGGGAGGGAGGGAGGGAGAGGGGGAGGGAGGAGAGAGAGAGAGAGAGAGAGAGAGAGAGAGAGAGAGAGAGAGAGGGAGGGAGACAGAGACGGAGAGAGGGAAGGAGGGAGGGAGGGAATACTTAGATAAGGGAAAGAGAGAGCTCTTGAACGCAAAGGTGCTTCTCTGAACAGTTGCATGAGTCTGTGTGAATGAAGTAAAATATCTATAGTTTCAAGCACTTTCTATAGTTATAATATGATTTGGATTTTATGTAGTTCTCTTGCATACTTCTGAATGTATCATTATGTATGTTATTCTTTCTTGGGAAGCTCAAATACATTGATGAAAGGTTCAGAAAAAAATTATTAGCTACATGTTTCCTTCATAGCCAAAATTATGTTATTGTCAATTATTTGCGAAACTGTAACAATGCTGCTGAGTGGCTTCCTCTGCCGAGAAAATTTATGAAATTGCAGTCATTTCACACAATTGACTGAAATTACTCTAGGAATATAATTTCAACAATAGGTAACACACAGAAGGAAGAACATTTTATGCTTCTCACACACACCAATTAGAGTTATATGCTCAAACTCTGCAGAGTACTGGGATGAAGACCTTCCAAAAAATACTCAACATGAAGTCAGATACACTAAAATGATAGGGAAGAAGGCAGGAAGCAAAGTTAGGGTTCAACACCCTTTCAATGACAGAACACAAGCTTGGATTTAATATGTCATCTGGAAGCTGATTGGCTGCATCTGTTACAAACTATTCTGAGATTTGTATTAATAGATTTAGGGAAACCATGAAACACATGGATGGCCAGAAGGAAATTTAAACCATGCTCTTTTCAAATGCAAGCCCAGTTTGCTAACCAATGTTTAACATTGCTTGGTTTAGAGAAGATTACAGCATATAGTGTTGGTAGAAGTTCTACTGTTCAGTAGAAAAATTTAAATAGAATAAATGTATAATTTGAGCAGAGTGTAACTTCACTTCAACAGTTATGAAATGTATAGATTGCCACTCACCATACAGATTAGACACTGAGTTGCAGACAGACACAACAAAAAGATTGTTACACATTGAGCTTACAGCCAAAACTTTTTTCAAAAAAGAAAAGAAAAAACATTCACATAAGCAAGTACATCTCTCTCTCTCTCTCTCTCTCTCCCCCTCTCTCTCTCTCTCTCTCTCTCTCTCTCTCTCTCTCTCACACCCACACACCCACACACACACACCCCCACACACACACACAAACACACACACAGACAGAGAGAGAGAACCACTATCTCCTGCAGTATCTGCAATGCAGTGTGTCATCTTTACAGTGAGTAGCAACTTACTCTTTTCATTATTGTTGATATTCCATCCTGGACTTTACCCTGTTTGTAATTTTATATCAAATTTATTAAGTAACTGTTTCTCCATAATACAACTACATTAGTGTTAGGTTAATTTTAATAGCACACTATGAAATACTACACTTTGTAAAAGCTGAAGCCTTTATCCCCAAAAAATTGTTTACATCCCTGCATCCATATGCAATATTTTGTAAATGTACTTGAAGAGTCTCATAAATCACAATTTACATCCAGCTCTTCTCTTCTTACTTGTCACCTGTGATTTATTCTCATGGGATTGTTTTGCAGAAAATTTCATAAAATGTTTTAAAAGATTTCTTTCCATTGAATCAAGGTTCTTTCCTGGATGACTGATATTTAATTACTCAAAGTCGAAAAGATGCAGTCCCTCTCCAACAAAAATTGTAGTGAAGTATTATATGAGTCAAATCAGGTATGCAATAAATCTGATAAATTTTTGCCAAGCTGTCACATAAAAAAAGTACAAAATAGGTATTAAAAGTTATAAATATTTGTTCTACAAAAAATTTCATAAAAGGTTTCAAAGGATTTCTTGTCCATTGAATCAAGATTCTTTTCAGGATGATTCACATTTAATTCCTCAAAACTGAAACTGACCACAATTTTGGTAAAGTGTACTCCCTCTCCAACTAAAATTGTTGCTGAAGATATTAAATCACATTTTGTTTGTACAACATTTAAGGTATAAGTCAAACCAAGTAAGTAACAAAGCTGATAGCTTTTTGCCAACATGTTACATAAAAAAGGTATACGAGTTATAAGTTCTAAACATTCTGTTAAATGTGAATAAACATCCATCTCCCTTTACAAACAACGTGTGGTTAATTTTCAGAGATACTACCACAACAGACAAATAAGAAGGTATTCAAGTCACACAAAATCTGTTTTTTTTTTTTTTTTTAAATTAAAAGTATGTCCCATATATACTTTTACAATGTGAGTAGAAAGATAACGCCAATTATCTTTCTTTCTAATTGCAGAATAAACTTTAGGGCAGCTTCTCTTCAAAACAAAATAAAACACCACTCCATGTCATGTAAATATTGACAAGCCATTACATATCAAGCTAATTAATGTGAATTACAGTAAAACTTCATTTATACATTTTTCACTTATACGTTTTTCTCATTTATACTTACCCCCCCCCCCCCCCCCCCCAGCAAAATATCCACAGTTTGCACAAGTTACGATGCAGTGTTTCAGAGTGGGTTGCTGATAACTGGATTGGTAACGCCAATATTAGACTATAATAAAATTTGATAGTGTAATAAGGAACTTTGTTAAAGTTAGGCATTGGTCAAATTTTCTTTGATCGAATGTAGTGCCTCACCTTAGATTCGATCAAAGGAAGCGTTCATCATCTGTTTACTGCCTGGAGAAGTCAACTGCTTGGAGCGCTAGCATCACTGCAGCTGTCTGACATACACAGGTGTGCAGCACATCCTCCCCTTACTTCCAATTTGAGAAATGTGACTGTGGAATTCTTTCCAGCGAATTGCACAAGTGAGCTCCAGCCCCTTGACCTTGGAGTAATACATAATTTAAAGTTGCATTATCGCAAAATGCTCATGAAGCAATGAAAATAAACAATTTAGAGGTAAGATTTTTATTTGACATTTATTTCATGTTGTGCTACCAGAGACGTAGAACACTTCGAGAAATTATTAATGAATTTGTTTCTTCTGATAGGCAATGCACTACATTACAGCTTCAAGGTACAGAGTTTAGACAATACCATTCAGAAATGTTTCTTAAAAGCCAGATTTGGAAATGAACTCCATGATCATGGTGGAAATGATCATACTGATGATATTTCACCTACTGATGAAGAATGGAATCGACCTGAAGAGCAGGCAACACTTGAGGATTATGTGAACGTTGATGAGAACCTCGTCACTACAGAACACGACTATCATTGAGATAGTTCAATGTGCATCGCGGGACCTGGATGAGGAAGTAACTGACAATGAGTATGATACAGAAGTGCCTCAGCATTCCTCAGTGACATTTAATGATGCAGTAAATGCGTTAGAAATAATTAAACAATTTGTGACGCACCACAATGTTTCTGATGAAGTAATGACAGAGTTATCCCATTTTGAGGTGCATTATTGCTGTGTCAAAGAAAAAACTAGCAAAAATTAAGGACTTTTGTATGAAATGACATTTTCTTCTATGTAGAGGCTTCCATTTTTCTTTATATATCTGTTAAGTATGGTACCTAGTAAGCCTATATAACGTTTTTTAGAATGTACATTTTTCTTTATTGGATTTTACATTTGCGTTTACCAATTAATTTGATAATATGGTGCTATTTTCATATATACATTTTTCACACTTATACTTTTTTCTGTAGTCTGTTGAAAAACATATAAACGAAGTTTTACTGAATAACATTATTTCTACAGTAAGTTATAGCTTGATAATCATTATGTAGTCTAATAAACACTTAAACATCTGTACAGCAACAACAATATACTTAGCAATAATCAAAAACAGTGCAGTCAGATACTACAATTCACGTAATTATTCCTTACCCTGGTGGAGTCAACTCCCTCGACGAGTGCCCGCGTCCGCTCTGTTGCCTTAACTGTGGTCTTGAGAACACCATCAACGTAGACGTGGTAGCTCTCTATAGCAGATGGTGGGCAATTGTCTGGAGGATTCCAGCCGATGAGCACGCTCTTGTTCAGCTGTCGCTCCAGCGTGAGCTGCTTGGGGGCTGGGACTAGCACCGAGAAGAACAGGGCTGCAGTTTCAACCAAGCAGAGGGGCCAGGGCAAGAGAACAGCATTGTAAGGGGGCAGCTGCAGCACCACGGCTATCAGAATTCACAGACACCTGCTGTTTGTTGCAAATAGTGGAATGCACTCATTGTATTGATATTTCTCTTCATGAACTGAAGACAGCTAATTTACAATGACAAATAACAGGAGATCCTTGCATTCGTGGAATGATGTGAATCTTTTGAGTTGCATTTGTAGCATTTTACTAACCCTCACTGTCCATGTATTGAAAGAAAAATGAGAGAGAGTGAAAGCAAAATAAGGAAGTCTTCATGTAAAATGTGGATTTACATGTGGTTTATAACTAATTTGTGTAATTGATGATGCAGAAATCAGAGTTGTTTGAAAAACTGATTACAAAAATAGTGAGAAAATAACTGAAAATTAGTAGAAATCATATTGTGGGACTGACATGTATCTGCAAATAATTTCAGAAAATAATTATAAATTCTTAGAAATACCTTCAACTGGAAATGTTCAGTGGTGGAAAGAAATGACTTTACCTAATGCTCATTGTAATTATACAAAATTTCCGCTAATAAATTGTCCTTGATGGACTGGCTACAGCAAAATTGTTGTCACTTTTTGAGCAAGTGTGCTACTGAGAGTCTATAAGAAAAACAATATAAGTTATTATATCTGTTGGTGAGGTTGAGGTAGTTTTTCAGTTATCTCATTTTTTTCTAGTGCAAGAACACACTCTCAACCACACATACATTCAAATGCACCAGTCAGACCTTGCCGTTGCAGCTGCTACTTTGAGTGGTTTCCTTCATTAATTTTTGCTTGTTGTGCAAATGAGGTGATGTACAATGAATGGTTACTCTGGAAAAGGTAGGAAGAGTCATCAATAACTTAATGATATAATCTGAAACTATATGAATCTGAAGATAACTTCTCTGTAAAGAACAGCTGTGAGCTCATCAATAACATTTAATACATTCCCACTCTAACCATAGCTAAATTTTCATTTCTTGACAGACTTGTATACCAACACACCTGTCAAAGAAACATGAAAATAATAAGTGTTATCGAATTTCAACCCATATAAATTGGCATAAAATGCAACTGATATTCTTTCCCATCTCTACGTGACCTTGTTGTCCACTCAACACAAAACTCAATCTTCCTTCTTATTTCTTCCAAATTTAATTTGTCTTTCATTGTCTCTGAATTACTGAGTTTGCTCTATAAAGTTGAACTTCATCTTTGAGCATGTCTTCAGAAACTTGCAGTCTGGATTTACAATCTGCCCAATACATAGGAAGAACAGATAGTACAGTTTAACAAGATGGAGGCTTTTTCAAGTGTATAGTCCACAAATTTGCATCCAACACTTACAGCATCTCCAAATGCAACTGAGATATGATTATAATTCTGAAATTATAGTTATGCTGGTTAAAACATTTAACTTTGAAACATACATATTCATCTTTGTTACCAAAGCTGAGAGGCAAAGAAATTTGACATACAACATGTAGCAACTAAGGAAGAAGGGACTGCTGTTTGTCAGTAGATTGTCAGTGATATGTTCAATTTCAGTACCAGCAAATTTCAGGGAATGGAGAGCAAATGACTCAACAGAAATCAGTAGGGGCTGGGAACCAAAAAGTCCAACTAAAATATGTATCAACAATAATGAATTCAAGTTGCTGAGTAAGTGCCTTAAGTCCAATATTACTCCCAAACTAAATACACGTACCATTAAAGTTCAAATAAAGAGTAGAAAAACAGTATGTTCAACTGCCATGTTAAGACACAATGAACAAAATGCTGCAGCCCATAAGTCAAAGAAAATTATCATGAAGAGTATACACTAAAACACAGTGGACAATGTCATAAATGATGAACATGAGCACTGTAAAACACCAATAGAGAACTTTCAAAGGACAATGCTCTCACTAGTATAGCAGACAAGGGATACACAGTTGTTGTTGTCTTTGAATCAGATTAGATAAACAAAACTAGGAAAATTCAGTATTATGAAAATGATAGATTGCTACTCACTATAAAGATGACATGTTGAGTTGCAGATAGGCACAGTGAAAAGAGTGTTACACACTGAGCTTTCAATAAAAGCCTACTTCAAAAAAGAAAAGAAAAGTCACACAGAATGTTGGAATGGCTAGAGATAGCAGTCATGTGTGCATGAGACATGCTTGCTAGTGCATATGTGTGTGTGCTTTTCTTTCTTTCCTGAACAAGGCAATCTATTCTTTTCATAACACTGTCAGTATTCTAACCTGGACCTTCCATAGTTTAAATTAGAAAGATTCCTGGATATAATACAATAAAATAAACAGAACAAGTTCTGAGACAACACTACAACTTACTTTTGTCCCTAATAGCATTAAGCATTGCTCAGTGATGAAAGGGGCAGCAGCAAAATTATGAGCACAGTCAAAAATCTACAAACCACACTATCGAAAATACATCCTTACACAATACATCAATAGTCTATTTTATGAAATTACCATCAACTTAACGATATAATCTGAAACTATGTGAATCTGAAGATAACTTCTCTGTAAAGAACAACTGTGAGCTCATCAATAACTTAATGATATAATCTGAAATTATATGAATCTGAAGATAACTTCTCTGTAAAGTACAGTTGTGAGCTCATCAATAACATTTAATACATTTGCACCCTAACCATAGCTAAATTTTCATTTCTTGACATACTTGTATACCAACACACCTATCAAAGAAACAATCAATATAATAAGTGTTCTCGAATTTCAAGCCATATAAATTGGCATTAATTCTTGAGCCTTTGACATTTGAGGTCAAATTTAAAGAGGGATCTCAAGCAAAATGTGCTCCTCCATGCTAACTTGTGGATTTTGGAAACACTGATCATCCAAAACTCAACTTCGCTTTTTTCAAGTGACATCCTGAACGCCATGGATTGAGGTAATCATGCTGATGCAGTATCTGTTGATGGCCAAAATGCATTTGTCTTGGTACCACAAAAATGTTTATTACCAAAAATATGATCATAAGGTGTTTCAATTAAAATTTGTGGGATTTGATAGAAGATTTATTGGTAAGGAGGCCACAGCATATCTTGGATGGTAAGTCACATGAGCGTCAGGGAAACATGTTAGGATCCATCTTGCACATGTTGTATATTAATGACCTCCTCTTTCTTTCAAAAGTCTAAGTCTCATCTCTCCAACCACAGCTTCCTCTCTCCAGTAGTCTTTGTCATCCATACGTTGAAGAATATCGCATCTCACGAACAATATTTTTTAAATCGGTTGGTCTCAGTCATCCCCTAGTTTTCTTCCCTGTGGCTTCAAAAATAATTTGTACAAAAATATCATATCTAATTATGTGTCCAATGACCTTTGTTTTGCACAGGTCTATAACTCTCAGAAGTTCTTACTTCTCTCCTATTTCTTGTGGAATCATCTCATTTATTTTTCTGCCGATCCAACTAATTCTTGGAATTCTCCTACAGAACCACATATCTGAAGGTTCAAAGTCAGCTTACTTCTTCTCTGCTTGAGTCCAGGTTTTGCATCCTTATGTCAGGACACTCCACACAAATCTCTTCACAAATCTTTCCTTGATTAGGAAGCTGACGTGCTTGCTAGCAGGATGTTCTTCTTACTGTGGAAGCTGTTCTAGGCTAGTGCTATTCTTCTTTTGATTTCTATTGTTTTTCTCCATAATGTTACTAAGATAGCGGAAATGCTTACAGCCTTGGGTTGGTCACTGCCAATTCTTATGTCAGTCTTGTCTCCACCTTCTTTCTTGTCTACAATCGTAACTTTTGTCTTCTTGGTATTTATTTTTAGTTTTGGTTTTGTTATTTTTTGATTTAAACCTTCAAGCATTCTATTTGGTTCCTTCCCTGAGTATTCCATTACTGCAAAGTCATGACAAATCTGATGAAATGAATATACATATGATTAATTTTACTTTCATTATTATTATTGTCTCCTCGATTAAAAATATAAATAAGGAGATAGAAGGCAATCCTATCCCATTCACCTGATTTTTGTTTTTTTGCTAACATTAATATCCAATTCAGTAATCTGACTTCTGTATATACTCAGAATTATTCACAGTATGTTTGAAACTAAATCTCTGAAAATATGTATTTGGCTTCTTGGCTAGAAATAAAAGAAAGATGTGTTTCAGTGTATTTCAGAAATACAAACCCTAAGATGGTGAAATAGGAGATGAAAATTTCATGAAAATATGTTATTATATTAATATAATAGAGGGAAACATTCCACGTGGGAAAAATATATCTAAAAACAAAGATGATGTGACTTACCAAACGAAAGCGCTGGCACGTCGATAGACACACAAACAAACACAAATATACACACAAAATTCTAGCTTTCACAACCAACGGTTGCTTCATCAGGAAAGAGGGAAGGAGACGGAAAGACGAAAGGATTTGGGTTTTAAGGGAGAGGGTAAGGAGTCATTCCAATCCCGGGAGTGGAAAGACTTACCTTAGGGGTAAAAAAGGACGGGTACACACTCGCACACACACACATATCCATCCACACATATACAGACACAAGCAGACATATACAGAGGCCTCTAGTACAACCAAAAGCATAATTATCTAATTTTCAGAAAGCCAGCAACTATCATTCATAACTGCCCATGCCCCACAGACCAATACAAAAAAAACATTCTTCAGATCAGACTTGCTAATGTCCCAATGGGCACAATTGTTATGACATCAATTGGCTCTAGTAATGGACATAATCTAGGCAGCAATTGAGGTAGTAATTCATAAAATGAAATTAAACCAACCAATTGGAGAAAAAATTTCAACAAACAAGTAAACCACATTTGTAAGCCTACATTTCTTAGGCTATATCTGTTACTACCATGTAACCTCCTTAATTTATGTGAAGTAAGAGTAAGCTTCTTGTCCAACAATAAAGTACAGCCTACAGGATGGAAGGAAACACCATCTGGATCAGTATATTATTTTTGTTATTATTTTTAAATCTTTGTTACTGGTTTCAATCAAATAAACAGATGTAATGCTGAAAAGTGTAGCCAGTCCAAAAGAGTGACATGCCTGAGGGTTTAACAGTAGTTTCATATTCACCAGATAGAAACTCACAATCAAAAAATAAATATGGTGATCCTAATACTCCATTAAATTTCGGGCATGCAGCCGCGCAAATAAAATTTCTTCTACTGATATTTCGGCCGCGTATCGTCCGGCCATCTTCAGAGCGAGTCACAAGACTGATGACAAGGTGCCAAGCGCGGCCTTATATGCTCCACCGCGGCGGTACTGCGCATGCGGGTCACAGATGCTGCGCCGCCTGTGGCGAAAGCGTACGGACGTTCGATGTGCTTATCGATGTTTGATCGGCGGCGATGACACGGTGACGACTTCTCTGCAATTTAATTAGTCCAAGAGCCGGATTCCATGCTTTGTCCAAATTGAAACCTTTATCTCTGTTTATTAAATTGTTGGCTAATCGAATTTCTATGGCTTCCTTGAATACAGAATCCCAAAAAGAAGAGGTGGATGTTAAAATCTTCACATCACTGTAATTCATGGAATGACCCGTATCAATACAGTGTTCGGCCACAGCTGACTTGTCTGGTTGTAATAGGCGTGTGTATCTTCGGTGCTCCACGCACCTTTCATGAACGGTGCGTGTTGTTTGACCTATGTATGACTGCTCACAATTTCCGCAAGGAATCTGGTACACACCCGCCTTACGAAGCAATAAATCGTCCTTTACAGAGCCGAGTAAAGCCGCAATCTTCGTGGGGGGCCGAAAGATCACCTTAACACAGTGTTTCTCTAGAATACGGCCTATCTTTGAAGAAAGAGCACCCACATAAGGCAGAAACGCCCTAGATCTGAAGAAATTACTATCTTCTTCCGCATCATATACCTTCTTTTTAGGTTTTACATCGAATGCTCTACGAATTTGTTGCGGAGAATATCCATTCGATTTAAAAATACTCTTGAGGTATGTTAGCTCTCCTTGTAAATTGTCTTCATCGGATACACAGTGCGCCCGATGCACTAAGGTCTTAAGGACACCCATGCTCTGAGAAGGGTGATGGCAGCTACTGGCATGAAGGTATAGATTTGTATGCGTTGGTTTCCGATGTACGGCATGTCCTAATGTGCCATCACTTTTACGGCGAACGACAACATCCAGAAAGGGGAGGCACCCGTCTTTTTCTATTTCCATGGTAAATTTAATGCTAGCATGGATAGAATTCAAATGCTGAAGAAATCGATGTAATTCATCCATACCATGGGGCCATACCACGAATGTGTCGTCCACGTACCTCCAGAAGACCGTGGGTTTAAAACATGCTGAGTCCAGTGCCTTGTCCTCAAAGTCTTCCATAAATAAATTAGCTACCAGAGGGGAGAGGGGGCTTCCAATGGCAACACCGTCAATTTGCTCATAAAATTCACCATCAAACTGAAAATAAGATGATAAAAGCACATGTTCAAATAAGGCCGTAATGTTCTTATCAAAATGTTGATTGATAAGAGCTAAAGAGTCCTTTAAAGGTACCTTGGTGTATAATGATACTACGTCAAAACTAACAAGAACATCCATACTATTTAGCCTGACATTGCTAAGTCTCTGAATAAAATCCATAGAATTACGAATGTGGTGACTACATTTTCCTACCAATGGTTTTAATAAGGAAGCTAAATATTTGGCAGAAAAATATGTTGGTGAACCAATAGTGCTCGTTATAGGTCTCATAGACAAGTCCTCTAGACGCTCATCCTTACCCATCTTGTGAACTTTAGGAAGACCATAAAATCTCGGTGGTACTGCACCTCGTACTTTTAAACTTCTTATGACTTCCTTCGGCTCTGTAAAGGACGATTTATTGCTTCGTAAGGCGGGTGTGTACCAGATTCCTTGCGGAAATTGTGAGCAGTCATACACAGGTCAAACAACACGCACCGTTCATGAAAGGTGCGTGGAGCACCGAAGATACACACGCCTATTACAACCAGACAAGTCAGCTGTGGCCGAACACTGTATTGATACGGGTCATTCCATGAATTACAGTGATGTGAAGATTTTAACATCCACCTCTTCTTTTTGGGATTCTGTTTTCAAGGAAGCCATAGAAATTCGATTAGCCAACAATTTAATAAACAGAGATAAAGGTTTCAATTTGGACAAAGCATGGAATCTGGCTCTTGGACTAATTAAATTGCAGAGAAGTCGTCACCGTGTCATCGCCGCCGATCAAACATCGATAAGCACATCGAACGTCCGTACGCTTTCGCCACAGGCGGCGCAGCATCTGTGACCCGCATGCGCAGTACCGCCGCGGTGGAGCATATAAGGCCGCACTTGGCACCTTGTCATCAGTCTTGTGACTCGCTCTGAAGATGGCCGGACGATACGCGGCCGAAATATCAGTAGAAGAAATTTTATTTGCGCGGCTGCATGCCCGAAATTTAATGGAGTATTCATTACGCCGCGAGAAGTTGAAAATGCACATCAAGTACCTCTTCGGGGAGGAGATGGTTTCATGGGTCCATAGTTTGGACAAATTAAGACACCAGAGAGCAAGACTATTGAGCTCCTTGAGTTTCTTACTGAAGTGCCGCGACCATGGAGTTGTCCCAAAATTTGCAAGGTTGGTTCACTTTGTTAAGAATGCTGCAGTTAATAGAATTTTACATAGAGCTGGTTCCGCTATTGTCAGAGAAAGAATTCGTTTTACTCGTCGGAAGTTGGACATTGTTTCTGAACATCTGTATCATCTGCATCTGAAGGTTGCAGCTGTTTTATCTCCTGACTCCTGGGACTGGATCGATGGCACGACATGGGCTAAGTCTGACTGGGTTCGCGAAGTGGCCACGAAAAGGCAGATTACCAAGTATAGCCGATTGGACCAGCCTTCTCAGGTGGACTCAGTTATTCGACGCCCTGTCATAAATTTTACGGGTAAGGAATTGGACGAAGCTACGTTGTCTGTCTTAAGTAAAGGGCTAAATTTTACCCATACTCCCAAGACTTTGCCGATATCATCTTTCATCAGTGCCATTGAAGAAGCTGTCCGACCACTATCAGAGGATTCTGCGGAAGAAATCAGACGAGAAACCTGTCAAGCAATCACGAAGCATCGTCCACAAAGAAGCAACGTTTCCAAGGAAGAAAGACGTGCGATACGAAAGCTGTGTGAGGATACTGATACAGTCGTCCTGCGTGCTGATAAAGGTAATGCTACCGTCCTTTTGCCTCAGGAAGTCTACAAGGAAAAGATATGTGGTCTACTTAGTCTGGTGCATACCGGAAGATTAACAAAGATCCTACTAACAAGGTGACAATAAGGACTGCTGCCTTGCTGAACGCTTCATCACTACCGAAGGAAGTCATAAGAAGTTTAAAAGTACGAGGTGCAGTACCACCGAGATTTTATGGTCTTCCTATAGTTCACAAGATGGGTAAGGATGAGCGTCTAGAGGACTTGTCTATGAGACCTATAACGAGCACTATTGGTTCACCAACATATTTTTCTGCCAAATATTTAGCTTCCTTATTAAAACCATTGGTAGGAAAATGTAGTCACCACATTCGTAATTCTATGGATTTTATTCAGAGACTTAGCAATGTCAGGCTAAATAGTATGGATGTTCTTGTTAGTTTTGACGTAGTATCATTATACACCAAGGTACCTTTAAAGGACTCTTTAGCTCTTATCAATCAACATTTTGATAAGAACATTACGGCCTTATTTGAACATGTGCTTTTATCATCTTATTTTCAGTTTGATGGTGAATTTTATGAGCAAATTGACGGTGTTGCCATTGGAAGCCCCCTCTCCCCTCTGGTAGCTAATTTATTTATGGAAGACTTTGAGGACAAGGCACTGGACTCAGCATGTTTTAAACCCACGGTCTTCTGGAGGTACGTGGACGACACATTCGTGGTATGGCCCCATGGTATGGATGAATTACATCGATTTCTTCAGCATTTGAATTCTATCCATGCTAGCATTAAATTTACCATGGAAATAGAAAAAGACGGGTGCCTCCCCTTTCTGGATGTTGTCGTTCGCCGTAAAAGTGATGGCACATTAGGACATGCCGTACATCGGAAACCAACGCATACAAATCTATACCTTCATGCCAGTAGCTGCCATCACCCTTCTCAGAGCATGGGTGTCCTTAAGACCTTAGTGCATCGGGCGCACTGTGTATCCGATGAAGACAATTTACAAGGAGAGCTAACATACCTCAAGAGTATTTTTAAATCGAATGGATATTCTCCGCAACAAATTCGTAGAGCATTCGATGTAAAACCTAAAAAGAAGGTATATGATGCGGAAGAAGATAGTAATTTCTTCAGATCTAGGGCGTTTCTGCCTTATGTGGGTGCTCTTTCTTCAAAGATAGGCCGTATTCTAGAGAAACACTGTGTTAAGGTGATCTTTCGGCCCCCCACGAAGATTGCGGCTTTACTCGGCTCTGTAAAGGACGATTTATTGCTTCGTAAGGCGGGTGTGTACCAGATTCCTTGCGGAAATTGTGAGCAGTCATACATAGGTCAAACAACACGCACCGTTCATGAAAGGTGCGTGGAGCACCGAAGATACACACGCCTATTACAACCAGACAAGTCAGCTGTGGCCGAACACTGTATTGATACGGGTCATTCCATGAATTACAGTGATGTGAAGATTTTAACATCCACCTCTTCTTTTTGGGATTCTGTATTCAAGGAAGCCATAGAAATTCGATTAGCCAACAATTTAATAAACAGAGATAAAGGTTTCAATTTGGACAAAGCATGGAATCCGGCTCTTGGACTAATTAAATTGCAGAGAAGTCGTCACCGTGTCATCGCCGCCGATCAAACATCGATAAGCACATCGAACGTCCGTACGCTTTCGCCACAGGCGGCGCAGCATCTGTGACCCGCATGCGCAGTACCGCCGCGGTGGAGCATATAAGGCCGCGCTTGGCACCTTGTCATCAGTCTTGTGACTCGCTCTGAAGATGGCCGGACGATACGCGGCCGAAATATCAGTAGAAGAAATTTTATTTGCGCGGCTGCATGCCCGAAATTTAATGGAGTATTCATTACGCCGCGAGAAGTTGAAAATGCACATGGTGATCCTAAGTTTACTTTCATTACACCAACAGTGGTCACAGTTTTGTCAAGTCATCCTGACATCAGCTATGGAGAACCTGTACAACAATGTAAATGTGTGTGACGGAATGTTTGTCATTTTTGCAAAGAAAATGTTTCCATTGATTATTTTTGCTTGTTACTGATGGTGTGGCGAAATCCTTCTTATCGTTTTTGCTCACAAGGCTTCAAAGGAATGTAGAGTACTACACGACATGCATATAGTTTGAGCTAATGCAGACTAAGGAACCAAGCATTGCTACAAACCATGTTACCATCTGTGGTAATCTTAAGTATTGTTTCTGATAGGAAGAATGTAAGGTCGCTGTGTGCTGAATCACATTCCTACCTCATGGTTATTAGATTAAGGTGCTTTATTTGTGAGATATAGTGCAATCAGAATCAATCTTTAATCAGTGTCTGTTCTTCCTGGCAGCTATGTGGTCACCATGCTTATACAAAAAGCTGAACAATGATTGTACAATAGCTGGTACATAAGATGGCCATCTTGGCTTCTATGCTGGCACAGGAATCACTAAGCAGTGAGTGTGATTCAATACAGACATTCAAAGTATCTATACTTGTAACATATGTTTTTCTGCCACAGAGCATGTTCTGCAACATCATAAACGTGACGTTGGACCTGCTTTTGCAAGAAGTGAATTTGCATTTTTCATTCTTGTAGTGGTGGCTCGGAACACAGCACATATGAACTAGCTTTACAGCAAATGCTTGTTTCCCATCAGTCACACTGATGTAAAAGTATGGTGTCTCTCCAATTGTTCTTTACCATGTCCCTTTCTTTTTGTCCTCTACTAAATTTTATACTTGTTTACCTAACCTCCTTTTATATTTAGTAGTTTCTATTCTTGTCCCTTTAGTTTCTTTTCCACTATTTGCTCCATCTATCCCGTTTACACTCCTGGCCCCTCATGCACTGCTGCAGCCCAGATTTATCACACACACACACACACACACACACACACACACACACACACACCAGGCAAGACTTAACGACATAGTAGGGCTCAAATCCCAGGCTAACCATCCTGATTTTGGTTTTCTGTAATATATCTAAACTGATTAAGCAGATGACTGACTTCCTTCCTAATCCTAAACCAAACTAATATTCTGTTCCATCTCTAAATGACCTTGTTGTCCATTGAACACAAAACTCAATCTTCCTTCTTATTTCTTCTAAATTTAATTTGTCTTTCATTGTCTCTGTATTACTGAGTTTGCTATATTTTAAATCTAACTTCTAAGTATTAATCCCAGCTGTTGCTGGTATTTCACTGGTGATTTCCTTAGTCTTGTACTATTCTCCCCTCATCCAGGGCCATGCATGACTCTTATATGAAGGGCTTATTTCAATAGTGGTACAAGTCCATTTTTGTTCATTCTGAGATGCACAGTCCTATGGTTATAAGAGCACTGAAAAATCTGCAGTTGAGATGCCAGAAATATTCAAGTATATATACATATTTAGTCCCTCAATAAGCTTATTTTTTCTATATCTTTGTCTTTTTTGCTTATACTGAAACCTTTAATCTCAAAATATAGTGTTTGTGTTACCTTCTGTTTGGATGATTATTTGATGATGTTCACTAGCATGTAGAAATTTTAGTTTTAATGTGTGTACTGCAATTTTATAAGTGTGTAGTGGAGAGGATGCATAATTAAATTGCAATTTTATAAGTGTGCCCTACTTGGGCATGATCATTTGTTGCAGGTTGTGGTTGACGTTTCACATGTGGCTGAACACTTCCTGTTTCCTTGATAACTTTACATACTACATGAATATGTAATAAAAAATGGGGGGGTTCCTATTTTTAAAAATGCAGTTGACATCTGTTTGACTTATGGCAGTGCCATCTAGTGGGCCAACCATAGCGCCATCTGGTTTCCCCCTTCAAGCTAGACAAGTTTCTTTCTTTGTAGTTTTTTCATTTGATGCTTATTTTGTGAGATATTTGGCTATCAATGGACTACCCTGTATACTATTAAAGATGTCATACTGATGGATGTTGCCTTGTTTGCATAATTTTTAAGCATTAGCCAGCTAACTTCGAGTTTTTTTTTTCAACATTTTTGAAATCAAAGAATGGCTGAGACACTCTGAATGGCCCATCAGTTCTTCCTATGCCTAGCAGTGCCTACAGCAGCCCATTTGGACATGAAGTTGATACAATGCTTTAACTTGACATGAACTTTGCTGCCAAGAGTTATAGAGCTGTTTAACAGACTTCTCTGGAACCAAAACAGATGTTCTCTACAGGAGAGAACATCATGTATTCTCAAAAGTTATTGGTAGATATTACTCTAAGGAATGAAAATAATATTTGCAGTGTTAAATGTTTTCAAATACAAAATTTGGTGTTTCCAGTTTTACACTATTCCACCCCCCCCCCCCCCCCCACCCCCCCAATTACTCCTACTGTTCCTCTTTGTGTTTCTTGGAATGTTGCTTTTTGTGTTTACATCATTAGTGAATAATGTTAAAAATACTTACACACAAATCTGAAAGAACAGACACTGTTGACAATCCACAGATATATGAAATACCTTAAAACTAATTCACTGTCTGTGAATTCTTTGCATCAGCTTGTAACAACCCAGGGGTAATATTTTCTCTTCCAAACTGACACTAGCAATGCCAGTCCAACTGTTAATAAATTGCCCGATATCACATTTGCTCGATACTTGCATAGTTTTTGGCTTTTGCTGGCAATGATTTTTCCCCACTATTTCTATTTATTTATCCTGCTGAACAATGGAAATCCCAGGTTAGAGTATTAGAGTATCAATAATATTAAGGGAAGGATAGCTTGCTGCTCATCATAAACATGTCACACTGAGTTGTAGACAGGCACAAGGAGAAAACTGTTGCACACTTAGTTTTCGGCCAGTGCCTTCTTCAGAGAAGAAAAAGAAACACACACACACACACACACACACACACACATTCACGCATGGAAGCACACCTCATGCACACAGTGGTTGGAGAGAGCAGTCATGTATGCGTGATGTTTGCTCACTTGTGTGAATGTGTGTGTGTTGTTTTCCTTTGTTTCCTTTCCTTTTCAGATGAAGACTTTGATTGAAAGCTAAATATGAAACAGTATTTTTGTTGTACCTGTTTGCAATATATTGAGTCACAATATGTCATCGTCATAGTGAATAACAATCCATCCTTTTCGTAATATTCTTTATCTGAATGGGTAGTTATTAAAATGCTCAGTATGCTTTTTATACAAAAGCATGTGCAGTCTAAAAATCTATTCATCCAGGCATTTTTACATTCAAGTTAAACAACACTGAATGAATATAATTATTAATGTTAATCCATCATTCATGAACCTCAATTTTCCTAGAGTTCAAAACTGATATCAAAATATAGATAAAGTAATTTTTTTGAAAACTACTTCTGGCGCATGAGAATCTTTGGTTGAAAATTGATACCATGTGAGGCACTCTGTGTTACATTGCTATTATGGCTATGGCTCTGCTTGGTTAAGCCTTATTTTGTCTCTGTTCTGTGCAGTTATGTCATTTATTAAAAATACAAATCTAATTTTAATAACTATGTGAATGTAACAAGTAAAATGTGATGAAAATTGTAACAAGTATTATGCCTGCATTCAAAAAAAAAAAAAAAAAAAAAAGTAGAGGTAAACATGTTGTATAACTACTTTTGAACAAGCTACTTATATTTTGTTAAAATGCAAAGATTTACTTAGTGCAAAATGCACATTTTTTTCGATTATTGTCAGTTAACCAACATAAAAGGTAATTTATAAACTCTATTAGGTACAGATTTAACACTCAATAGTGACATATGAAAATTTGTGCCAGAGTTGTAATTGAACATGTATTTTTCACTTACTGCGAGTTGTTGCCTGAACTACTTTGGCTATGACATCAGGATGTAGACAGTGTGACATTTGGACGCTTAGGTCGGTATGAGGAGTGTGAATGGGTAGGCAAAGTAGTTCAGGCAACCACTTGTGATAAGCAGGAAATCCGGGTTTGAGTCTCGGTCTGCCGTAAATTTTCATATGTCACTATTGGGTAGTAAACCCACACCTAATACAGCTGATGTCATGGAATTAACAGCCAGGGAATTAATTTCAAAGTCTCTCAAATAACTATGGATCCTCAACATGTCTGTTCTTTCAGATGTATTACAAGCCTAGGAGGGCATGTGACATCAACAACATTTGTCTTGATTCACCTTGTTGTCTGATTCTCCCTGTTGTGAGCAGGCAATGAACTTAGTGGACTTTTTTTACAATATAAGAATGTAGACAGGGTAACATATGGAGGTTTGGGTCAGTCTGGGGGACATGAAGGAGAGCCAAAGTGGTTATGATGACCACTTGTGATAAGCAGGAAATACGGGTTCGAGTCCTAGTCTGGATGAAATGTTCATTTGTCACTATTGGACAATAAATCTGTATCTAATACAGCTGGTGTCACAGATCTGCAGTTAGCAAATTAATTCCAAAATGCTAAAAATGACAGTGATTGTGTTCTGTTCCAGTCAAACATTGTTACTATTGGCTACTGGAAGTACTACTCCAGATGTTGCACAATCAGAAATAAACTATTTCAGCACTATCTCAACACTGTTGTAATAATTTTTCATGGATATAGGCTCTTTAGATATTTCTTATGCAAAAATTATAATATGTGTAAGATAAAATAAACTCTGAATTTCATTCCAGACATTCATTATCAGAGTTTCGGCAATTTACTGAAATTACTTCAGATAAGTTTTCAGCAGTATGGTAATCATAAATGCTTTCAAATTACATTACTTTAACTTTTACAGGATAAATAAGACATTATCAACTTACTGACATTTCATTTTTCTCCAAAAGTATTTATTAATGTAAAAAAATGATTAACTGGTAATAGAAGCTAACTATCCTGTGAAAAACTGTAGCCATTACCACTAGAAAAAAGCTCAGAAATAATCTTGGCAAGTGTCATTCAATAAAAAATGCACACACATCAGTTAAAAATTATGGGATGTATGAGCCATGATGTCTAGACTGTTATCTGAATTAGTATCCTCAAGAACACAACATCTATTTGCTGTGTTGAGTTTGAATGGTTATAGCAAGAACAAACAATCACTTAAATAATACTGTTTCTTTGGTGGCTCACCAGAGCACGTCATGGGGCCAATGCAAGCGGCCTATGCGAGTGAGCCTGTGAACTGTATGGACATGCAATCTCTGAAATTGCATGCCTCGTGAGTGACGGTACATCAATAGCATACACAATGATAAAATAAAAGAGAAAATAAAACAATGAAAAATCCAGGTTAGAATATCAACAATATTATGCAAACTATAGATTGCTACTTACCACAAAGATAACAAGTTGAGCTGCAGACAGGCATGAAGAAAAGACTACTCCATATAAGCTCTCGGCCAAAGCCTTCTTCAGAACACAGAAACACATGCACATTCAGACAAACAAGCACACCTCATACACATACATGACTGCTAGCTCCAGCCAGATTGCAACACAAACATGTTAAATGGGAGCAACAATTTGGAATGGGGCAGATAAGAGAGAGGAATAGCAGGGTACAAGTGGGGGAAGAAGAATCAGCAGTGCTGGTGGAGCTTGCAGGGCCTAGAGTAGCAGGACAGGGCACAGCGACAGGAGGCTATGATGGAGGGAGAGGATGGGGGATGAGGGTAACAGGAAGTGGACAGGAGAGGAGGAGGGATGGGGAAAGACCGGTAAATGTGTCGGCAGAGAGCAACACACAATAAGAACGGTGAGAGACAAATTGTAAAGTTATGAGAGTAACTAGGGGAAAAGTTGGGTGGAGGGTGTTGGGACACTAGGTTACTGTAGCTAGAGGCTGGGATCATTTTGGGATAGGAGAATGTGTTGTAACAAAAACTCGCATCTGAACAGTTCAGAAAAGTTGGGGGTGGAGTGGAGGATCCAGATGGCAAGGGCTGTGAAGAAGCCTTTTAAATCAAGAAATTTATGTACAGCTACATGTTGAGGTGAATTAAGCAGGTCTTGCAACAGGGTCTTCCACAGGGATATGGCCCCTGTGGCAAGGATTTGGGATTGGGAGTGGCATAAGGAGGGACTAGGATGTTTTGGAGGTTGGGTTAGCAACAAAACATCACTTTAGGAGGGATGGGAAGGATATTGAGTAGGATGTCCGTAAGTTCAGTGTATGATGACAGATAATCAAATGGTTCAAATGGCTCTGAGCACTATGCGACTTAACTTCTGAGGTCATCAGTCGCCTAGAACTTAGAACTAATTAAACCTAACTAACCTAAGGACATCGCACACATCCATGCCCGAAGCAGGATTCGAACCTGTGACTGTAGCGGTCGCTCGGCTCCAGACTGTAGTGACTAGAAGCGCACGGCCACTCCGGACGGCCAACAGATAATCAAACCCTGATGAAGCATGTGGTTAGTTGTTCCAGCCAGGGGTGATACTAGATAACGAATGGGGTACTCCTATGTAGATAGTTCCTGAGGATGGTGGGAGGATTGGGTGAATTTGGAGATATGGAATGGGAAACCTGTTTGCAGTTAGGATAGTGTATTTCTGTGAAGGTCTTAGTGAGACCTTCAGCATACTAGACAAGGGAGTTCTGTCACTGCAGATATGCCTTCCCAGGTGGGTAGGGTAGGGTTTTTTTTGGTTTGGAAGGGATGGCAGCTGCTGAAATGCAGGCACTGTTGGTGGTTGGTGAATTTGATGTGGACAGAGGTGCAGACAGAGCCATCAGAAAGGAGTATCCCAATTTCCAGCAGGTGGCACACAGGGTTGACAAAAACCAAATGAAATGGATGGGAAAGAAGGTGTTGAGTTTGTGAAGGAAAGACCTACCCTTGGGTTCAGATCTAAATCTACATCTACATACAAGCCACTATATGGTACATGGCAGACAGTACCCTGTATCATTACTAGTCATTTCCTTTTCTGTTCCACTCACTAATTCAGCAACAGAAAAATAACCGTCTACATGCCTCAGTATGAACTCTGATCTCTCTAATCAAATCTCATTGATCCTTAGATGAAATGTACGTTCACAGCAATATAATCATTCTACAGTCTTCCTCAAATGCCAATTCCCTAAATTTTCTCAATAGTGCTCCTCAAAAAGAATGTCAGTTTCCCTCCTGTGATTCCAATTTCAGATACTGAAACATCTCCATAATACCTGTGTGTTGCTTGAACCTACTGGTAACAAATCTAGCAGCTCCTCTCTGAAATGCTTCAATGTCTTCCTTTAATTCCAAACACTTGAACATAACTCAACAATGGGTTCCACTAGTGTTCTACACTCCTGGAAATGGAAAAAAGAACACATTGACACCGGTGTGTCAGACCCACCATACTTGCTCTGGACACTGCGAGAGGGCTGTACAAGCAATGATCACACGCACGGCACAGCGGACACACCAGGAACCGCGGTGTTGGCCGTCGAATGGCGCTAGCTGCGCAGCATTTGTGCACCACCGCCGTCAGTGTCAGCCAGTTTGCCGTGGCATACGGAGCTCCATCGCAGTCTTTAACACTGGTAGCATGCTGCGACAGCGTGGACGTGAACCGTATGTGCAGTTGACGGACTTTGAGCAAGGGCGTATAGTGGGCATGCGGGAGGCCGGGTGGATGTACCGCCGAATTGCTCAACACGTGGGGCATGAGGTCTCCACAGTACATCGATGTTGTCGCCAGTGGTCGGCGGAAGGTGCACATGCCTGTCGACCTGGGACCGGACCGCAGCGACGCACGGATGCACGCCAAGACCGTAGGATCCTACGCAGTGCCGTAGGGGACCGCACCGCCACTTCCCAGCAAATTAGGGACACTGTTGCTCCTGGGGTATCGGCGAGGACCATTCGCAACCGTCTCCATGAAGCTGGGCTACGGTCCCGCACACCGTTAGGCCGTCTTCCGCTCATGCCCCAACATCGTGCAGCCCGCCTACAGTGGTGTCGCGACAGGCGTGAATGGAGGGACGAATGGAGACGTGTCGTCTTCAGCGATGAGAGTCGCTTCTGCCTTGGTGCCAATGATGGTCGTATGCGTGTTTGGCGCCGTGCACGTGAGCGCCACAATCAGGACTGCATACAACCGAGGCACACAGGGCCAACACCCGGCATCATGGTGTGGGGAGCGATCTCCTACACTGGCCGTACACCACTGGTGATCATCGAGGGGACACTGAATAGTGCACGGTACATCCAAACCGTCATCGAACCCATCGTTCTACCACTCCTAGACCGGCAAGGGAACGTGCTGTTCCAACAGGACAATGCACGTCCGCATGTATCCCGTGCCACCCAACGTGCTCTAGAAGGTGTAAGTCAACTACCCTGGCCAGCAAGATCTCCGGATCTGTCCCCCATTGAGCATGTTTGGGACTGGATGAAGCGTCGTCTCACGCGGTCTGCACGTCCAGCACGAACGCTGGTCCAACTGAGGCGCCAGGTGGAAATGGCATGGCAAGCCGTTCCACAGGACTACATCCAGCATCTCTACGATCGTCTCCATGGGAGAATAGCAGCCTGCATTGCTGCGAAAGGTGGCTATACACTGTACTAGTGCCGACATTGTGCATGCTCTGTTGCCTGTGTCTATGTGCCTGTGGTTCTGTCAGTGTGATCATGTGATGTATCTGACCCCAGGAATGTGTCAATAAAGTTTCCCCTTCCTGGGACAAGGAATTCACGGTGTTCTTATTTCAATTTCCACGAGTGTATATTCCATTTCGTTTACAGATGAACCACACTTTCTGGCATCGGAGAGTGAAAAGCGGGTGCCCATGGCTGTGGCCCACATTTGTTTGTATGCCTTCCCTTAAAAGGAGAAGTAGTTGTGAATTATAATAATAGTGATATGGAGAATGAGGTAGTAGGTTTGGATTCTGAAGGACTTTGGGAAAGATAATGCTCAATGGCACTAAGACTATGGGTATGAGGGGTGTTGGTGTATAGAGAAGTGTGAAGGGCACAATTTTTTCAGTGGGAGCACAACAACCAGTTACAATAGTGTATCGAGGGAAGATGGGTTTGTGGGGTTTTGGAGCTTGTAGAAGGTGGATTTGTGGGGTGTTATAGGAGTGAGTGGGGAAATGGATTCAGTGGAAAGGTTCTGATAAAGGCCTAAGGTTTTAAGCAGGTACTGGAGATTATGTTGGACTTCTGGGATGGGATCGCTCTGGAACAGTTTATAGGTGGAGGTGTCAGACAATTGGCAGGAGCTTCCTGCCGGGTAGTCACTGCAATTCATAATGATGGTGGTGGAAACTTTGTCTGCTGGTAGGATGATAAGGTCAGGATCTGTTTTGAGGGTGTGTATGGCTGTCCTTTCTTCTGCTGAAAGGTCAGTGTTCTTAGGAACAGAACTGATGATCTCAAGTTGGAGGTAAGAAATTACTGGGGGAGATTAGATGGGAGGAGAGGAGGGTCAGGATAGGATGATGGTGTGAACTGGTAGAGGCATGGATCAATGCTGGGATTAGGTTGGCTTTGGTTGCAGGGATTTGTGGCAAAGAAGTGTTCCCATTGCCGGATCAGGAGAACCAGATTAGAGTTTTGACAAGATCAACATGGTTAAATTTGGATGTAGGGCAGAAGGGCCTTTGGTTTTGGTGTAAACATCAATGACAGAATTCTGGAATTGTTTTGGCTCTGGATTTAGTGGAGTGTTGGAAGGGAGTTTAGGTGGAAGTAGCAAGTTGGAAAGGTCAGCTAGGCAGGGTATGGGTGCTGCGAGGGGTTGACAAGGAGGAACTCTCTGGGTAGGATAGGTGTTGGTTAGTGGTGCTCCAAGGTGGCAGTAGGATGTCAGCAGATTGGACAACTTATGGAGGTGGTGCCTGGAATGCTCTTCTACATCATGATGTGCAAGGTATTTTATTTCAGAGATATGATGTACAAAGTGAGGATTGCACAATAGCAGTATCTACAGAGGGAGCAGAGGAGGTTCTTGGATGCCTGAGCCCTGGATATGTGTTTTTGCTGAAACAGGTTTGTGAGGGACAGGGACTAGTGAAATCTGAAAAGGTGAAAGTCATTGTGAAAGGAGGGGGGACTCCAGAGGAAGGAATTTTAGTACTTAGGTCTTTGGGTGAGATTCCATGGTTTAGCTAGCATTTAAGGAAAAGAATGTGGGTCTGGGTTTTAGCCAGGTAAAGGAAACTTTTCTGAACTGGCATAGAAAGATGAGCAGGGATCCATCGTGGCAGGAATGGTGTTGGGGAAACAGGAAATGGTGTAGGAAGTGTGAAACAAAGGTGTTAGGTGCAGATATCTAAAAATGTGCACAAATATCTAATAATATAAACAAATGTGAACAGGTATGAAGTAAATGTTCAAAAATTGTGAAAAAGAGGATGGAATGGTTAAGGTATAGGAGAATGCGCTGAGATTAAGAAGAAGAAAAGTTCTATAAAATTTACTTTAATATCAAATTAATTTCAATTTGATTACTTCTCATCTCTGTAAGATTCAGTTTCTTTCCTCTTATTTTGATTTTCAATTCATAAGTACTAAATCTTGAAATTATGAAACAGCTAATGTTGTTCTGGTGTATAACTATATCAGGACATTAAATATGCACAAAATTCTGACTGAGTTCGCTACAGGCATTGGCAAGTTCATCTGTTAGCACCATCCTACCACACTTGCATTTCCTATTATATTATTAAGTTTATGACTACCACAGGCATTTGTAAGTGGGGCAAGAGGAAATACCATTAAACCTGCTCAGACAGTTGAGCACATTAACATGCTTGTTCTGGGACAATTACAGTGAGCTCAACCCCAAATTGAATCCACTTTGCAGATTTCAATGAGGGTGGTGAGCTGGCTAGACTAGATTTGTTTTTAGGAAGTTTCCCACATTCCACTATGTAAATAAATGGCTGGCACTCAAGTCCCATAGCAGATGCATGCTACGTAAACATTTAGAAAACGATATCACATTTGCGCATATGACTTACTCTAGACATAGGCAAATGGGGTATACTGTTTGCTTCCTGGAGAATGAATAAGAAATTGATGTTCCTACATGTTTGATCAAATTAACCCTTAAACAGCAGCAGCCTTCCTCTGAAATATGCAGTACAGAGTTTTTGCTCATTACGGAATTCTCATACACTTATGAAAGTGAGTGGAGAATCATCATTTCTCTGGGATATATAAGGTGTGGCAATTAAATAATGAGACAAGTAGATTTACTGCAAAAAAAGTTACAACTAACTTCTATCCCCTTCAGCATACTCACCTCCCCTAATTACACACCGTTGCATATATCTTATATTGTTCAGACCAATGCTGTATGTCATCCATCCTCACTCTGTTTAACAACTTTGCCATTTTACTTTTACCTCTTCAACAGAGTGAAAATGTATTCCCTTCAGGGCATTTTTCACTATTGGGAACAGATAAAAGTCATTCAGAGCCAGATCTGTTGAATATGGAGGATGTTTGAACACAGGATGTGCTTGTCTCCTACAACCTGTGTCACAGATACGGCAGAGGATTTTCGGAACCAGATTTGCGTAAATTTTTCTTACTGTCACTTTGTTTATGTTCATGTCTTCATTAATTCAAATGCTCAAACGTAGATCATTCTACTCAATTTCACAAATTTTCTGAATATTTGCTTTAGTTCTTGAACTCGCAGAGTGGTCGGGACATTCAGCATCTTCAATCTATTCCTGGTCTCCTGAAAATCATTTATGCAATTCAAAACCTAACACATATTATATAAAATTATCAGCAGACACCTCATTTAACAAATGAAAACATACCACCGATGACTTTTTTAAAGCATATGAGGAATTTGAGATTAATATGCTGCTCGATTTTTAGTTCATCATTCTCATGGCACTAGTATCTCTCTACAACCAAGACCCAAAAGCAAACTAAAGTGGAAAGGAAGACGAAACTAATGTTGGCTGTTCTTGAAGGTGCTGCATTCCAATACCAGCCTGCCACCATGTGGCAGTGGGAAAGGAGGTGCGCAGTTTCATTATTTAATTGCCATACCTTGGTTTCCATTACGTCTTTGTACTTGCTGTAGGTAGTTCAAATAACAATCTAACTTGTTACGTTAAGTTCTCTGAACTGTACATCAGTGACAGCTGATTTACGGGTAACAGATGTGGTCCCCCATAAATAGATTTTTTATACATGATAAGATGATAAAGACTCTTATCTGATTTTTCTGTGTAATGTTAAACCAAGAACCAACATAAAGTTTTCATAAGTAATGGGTAAAACAAGTTTTAGGACTTTCAGGACATGCATTCGCATACAGCAATGATGAGAAGCAAGACATGAAGTTCACTTTTCTTCCATATGAAGTTTTAGTTTTGAGTAAATGCAGCACATTTTTCAAGAGACAGCATATTATACTTGTATTCAGGCAACCATACAAAAAAAATGTGCCAACTCTCTCAGTGCTGGTTAAAATGATACAGGATTCAAAACATATTGTCTTTGCAAATTACCATGTGAATATAGACACTGTTACATCAGGCTGGCACAGGACATCATAAAATAACTTCAAGAATAATATAAGATGAATGTATTATGATGTCTTCATCTGCAGTTTGCACCTCAGAAAATGGGCATGAAAGTGTGTTAATGTGAAATATCTGTTGAGATGTAGAAAAAAATCCTTGTGGTCCCATGGACAAATGGATTATGACATAGCATCATCATAAATTTGACATTTTTAATCATAGATAGATGTGTCAGTACAGGCAGAAGTATATAAAGTCTTTGATACATAAATATTTTTGTACACCTCCAGCTGAAAATGTAAGCTCATGCACATCATATTGAATTATGACAGGCAGGAACCTACTGTGTCTTCATGGCAGCAAACTAGCAGTACAAGCACATCAGGCTTGTGCCAAAAAATGCAATCAGTGTACAATACTTGATAGTGGGTGAAAGGAACTGATCCAAAAGCTTGTGGACTTTGAGACATCACAGATGAGGAGAAACAGAATTATATTCTCATAATACTATGGATTCCTGTGTAAACTGGCATGTCTTCATTCAAACAATGCATCACAATACAAATATCTGCTTTGCATAACTTGTTTTCTTACTATTCCCAAACTCTTCCCAGGATACATCTATAAAAATATTACTGCCACAAAATTTATGAATCATAATAGTTTTAGTTATCTTGGGTGTGGAGCTCCTTCTTGTGCCTCTGTTGGCTTACAAATTAATTTGTTTTTGGATAGGTTCCACCTTGAGCACACACATTTGTTTTCTTCTTTTCTACGAACAGTGCAAGTCTGAAAGTGCAGATTCACAGTGAAGATAATGGGGAAACCTAAAAAAATGACAAACTGTGAAATAAAAATAGTTATAATGAAAATACAGAAAGCCACAAAAGCCACAGCATTTGTCAACAAGAAAAAATTTAAAATAATAGTAATAATAATAATAACAACACCACTGACACTGTAACTTCAGAAAAAACATGTCAAGGTAGAAAAGAAAAAAAAAATTGTTTGCTCAAGGCGGATCCTATCTTAAAACAAATTAACACACAGCTTCAATTAGTTCAAAAAGATTTTAGCACATTTTATTGCACATTAACAGCCTTATTTTCATTTTATAAAGAGTTTCAAGATCTTGTCATTCACAGTATTCTGATTGTTTGAAGATAGTGTGGAATAATCAACAAATATGTAAAATCCTGAAGCATACAATATTAACAGATTGCAACGAGCATAGAATTTGGACAAATGAAATAATACTGGATTGCAGGGATATAATAATAGAATACACATTGTTATATCATTAAAAACTTTTGCTTCATTCATGTGTTCGAAATATCTGAACTAATAAGGCATTCCATTATTTGAACAATAGAACAACAAACTACATTAATCAAATATCTATTCTCTATCAAACTTCTGAATTAACATTTATTTCTAGTAATCTCTAAGGTTTGCAGACTTAAAACTGCCACTTGGAACACTATCACTGCAAAAAAATTGTAATTGTAAGTCTAATACGAACAAATTTATTCCTGTACAATCAATGGGCACAGAGCAATTCACAGAGCAATCACAATACAGGCAAAAACTGCAAAAAATGAGACACTATGTTTGCAGCATTCAGAACATAAATAATGCCTGAAAATTTCTTTACTGCAATGTGAATGACAACATGAAATGCAATTTAAACTGCACAACTGTACAAATGATTCTAACAGGCACAGCAAGTTAACTGCCACAGCAATAAAACCAGATTGTTCAGAGCAATTTACTGAGGGAAGTAATTGTTGTCACTACTTATAGAATTTACAAGATGTCTTATAATATATTACTTCAGAATTGGAAAGAAGTCACTTGCTGACTAGTATCTATTCTACAAAAATTAGTCAGCATACATGTTGTAATTTCTAGAAATTAAAAAAAAAAAGTATTTTCAATTCATCACCATGCTGTCTGCTTCCTAATGCAGAATATTTCAAGATCACTTGTATGACCACTAACTACAGAGTAACCCATGGCTGGAAATAAAAATTATTCACAACAAATAAGAATGGCCTTCAGCTCAAGCTGAAAACTTTGAAAGAAAGCAAATACTAGAGCATCAAAAGTCAATAACCTAACTGTATACTGATAGAATTGTGAGTAGTGATTAATTTTTTTGGTTAATGTTCATCAAGTTAAGAGCTTGGGTAAATTAAATATAGCTGTCTTGCAAGTAGCAATTAACTGTGTCATACATAAATACTACAATGAGACAAATGAAGGCATCTTCATTGGACCATCTTTGAAAGTAATGCAAAAATTAAGGCAATTTTTTTTTCAGAGAAAGGTAATAACAGAACACAAAGTCTTGTCCCAAACCCCACATTAAAGGGAACCAGAGTTATGGTATGTTAATAAAACATTCAAATAATCTGTCTGTGACGTCCATTGGCACAAAACAGAGCAATTGAGGATATTCTTGTTGATCACTGAAGAACTGCAAGCTTTTAGGAGATCATGGCTTTTCCCCCTACATATGAAAATTATGCTTATGAGGCAGTACAGTGAGAATAAATTTCTTATTGGCAAAATAGCTTGTATAACTGGATTAACTTGTCTGTCAAAGTACTCCCCATTTAGACATAGGTAGGAAGCCAACATGTCTCCCAATGTTAGATTATATACCACACCCAGGTTATCTTTATCTTCTTCATAATGGCCTAGGATGATTTAAAACACTTCATGTAGCTATGACAATGATAAGTTTGTTCAGGCACGTCAGTGCATTTCTGTTTGCAAATCAAGAGCAAGAAAAAAATGTGGGGGAAATATCCTAAGTTGTATCGAGGCCACACAGTCAGCACTCTTCTTCAATAACCATTGGTTAACACAACGTAAGGATACACATTACTTTGCAGTAGGTGCAAAGCTGATGGTTGCAAATTAGGCTGTGCTCTTGAGGTGCATTCAGCCATAATCTCCAATTTTGATGCATGAATTACTTTGTATATAGAAGTGCTTCATGTTGATGAACAATTGCACAGCAGTCATAGAAGACACTCACCACTTACCTGCAGGTTGAATTGACCTTCACGGAGCACTGCCTCAAATATAACCATGAAACAAAATACGATGACCCCAGTACCTTGGTGCAAAGACCAAGTTTCTTGGGCAACATAACTTTGGAGCGTATTGAAATGAAGATGTCAGAAGAAAATATTATGAATAGGGTAGTTGCTACTCACCATACAGCAGAGGTGTTGTGTTACAGATGGGCACCTACCATAACCCACCTCCACTGCCCCCCAAATCACACCCCCAAATCACATCCCTCAACATGAAAACTAACCTTACATCTACAGAAAGAACTGAACACACCATCTAAAAACTGATTCCAACCTTATAATCCTATCTGATAATGAAGGCTCCACCACAGTTGTCTTGAACTGCAAGGATTACCTGACAGAGCGACTCTGCCAGCTGTCAGATTCATCCATGTATAAATCCTGCCACAGTGACCCAGTTCCAGACATCCAGCAGGATCTCCAGTCGTTCCTCAAATCCTTAGTCCTATCCCAGAACCTCTCCCTAGAGTCCATCTCTTTCTTCACACCTATCACTCCCTACACTCCTACTTTCTACATGCTTCATTAAGTCCATAAACCCAATCACCCAGGATTCTCCACTGTGGCCGGGTACTGTGCCCTCACTGACAGAACCTTTTCTCTTACAGACCAAGTCCTTCAGCCTACTACCTGCAACTTACCCTCCACTATAAAAGACACCAACCATTTCCTCCACTGACACTCCACAGTCCCTGTTCCTTTACTACAAGGTGCCCTGCTCATCACTATTGATGCCATCACCATTTACACTAACATCTCTAATGCCCATGGCCTTACTGCTATTGAACACTACCTTTTCCAATGCCCAATGGATTCCAAACCAACAACCTCCTTTCTAGTCACCATGAACAACTATATCCTCACCCACAATTACTACTCCTTTGAAAGCATCTCCTACAGACAAGTTTGGAATACAGCTATGGGCACTATCTTATGCCAAATTTTTCACAGGACATCTAGAGGAATTCTTCCTAAACACCCAGAAGCCAAAACCCCTCATATGGTTCAGATTCATAGATCACATCTTCATACTCTGGATGGAGGGTGAGGACACCCTACCCACATTCCTCCAGAACCTCCACACTTCCTCCTCCATTCACTTCACCTGGTCCAAGTCAACCCAACAAGCCACCTTCTTCAGTGTTGATCTCCATCTCAAAGATGGCTACATCTGTCATTATCAAACCTACCAAGCACCAACAATACCTCAACTTCAACAGCTGACACTCATTCCATACCAAGAAGTCCTTTCTGTATCCATGGCTATCGCATCTGCAGTGACGAGCTGACCCTTTCAAAAGACACCAAGGGCCCCCCTGAGGGTAATTACAGACCATAATTACCCACCTAACCCTGCTAAGCATTCAGCCTGACATGGCGTCCTTCATTTCAATGACTGCTTCGCAGCCTGTGCCATATGGATCCTTCCCACTAAAACCAGCTTTTCTGAATTGCGCAGGTGGGAACTCTCTCTGCAATATATCCTATGTTCCCGTAACCCTCCTGGCCTCAACCTTCATTAGTCATTGCCCTTACCCATTTAGCCCCTTCCCTGTTCCTTTTCCAGAATTACCCAGTCCTCTGTTCCATCAGTGTACTCAGTCTTTTTACTTTTCTCCTTCTCTGTTAACCCCTCCCATCTCCCCCCTACCCACTGTCTAACCTCCCGATTGTCCCTTGCTGCCATACCCTCTCTCCATCTCATCCCTGCGTGCTCCCACACCCTTACCCTGATATCCCTCCCCCTCCCCATCCAAGCCTCTTTTTCATCCTGAACCAGTTGATGCACTGCTGTTTGTAGACTGCCTCCAGCTGCCACAGACTGTGGTCATGTGTGTGTGAGTTTTGAATTCACGTGTGTGTGTGTGTGTGTGTATGTGTGTGTGAGTCTGTCATCTACTTTTGATGAAGGCCTTGTAGGGAAAAAACTTTTTGTCTTTTTGTTGTGCTATATACAACTCAAAATCTCTGCTATATGGCAAATAGCAACAATCCTTTTCATAATATTATTACATTCTATCCTGGATTTTCCATTGATAAATGTCAGGAAATGAAATAAACAGGGACGTAGTTTTCAATTTAAGCAACACTTAGGTTTTTACAGCTGATTCATTTAAATCTCACTGACCCTCACATGCATCTGAGTTGTAACATGTTGAGGGAATTTATGTTCCACTATGTATCAGTATATGTTCTGTAAAACTATAGAGCATCAAATAACACAGTGGATATCTGGAATCGAACTATGTTAGAGAGAGAGAGAGAGAGAGAGAGAGAGAGAGAGAGAGAGTGAAAATCTTGGTAAAGATGATTCTTAGATAGTTTTGGCTGATAATTGGAGTACTGATCAGTAACTGGGTAATGTGAGTCATGCATGTTAGTGTAATGGGTAGAAATGGCCACTGCAGGGCAGGATATTGTATATCTACAAATGCTGTAACAAGGCTGTCATTATTTTTTAATAATCCCTAATTTCCGCAAGTGAGATGTTGTTCAGAGGTGCCCAGCCCTTATGGGAAAGGCTTTATGATAAGGAAAGAGCTACAGCTGTTGCAAAATTTAAGTACTGTTAGTGGTTTTCAAATGAACAGATTATTTTGTGGTACATAACAAGAAGTGAAGAACAACATTTGGGTAGGCTCACAACTGAGCTGAAAAGAAGCAGGTGAAAGAGTTTTGGGGAGTATGTGGTGTGGTTCTGGAGGAAAGAAAAAGAATAATAGTTCAAAATCTATCAAGTATCTAAACTTTTGGTGTACTTATATATCACCTAGTTTTGTGTGTACATGAATTGTTGAGTTTATAATTTTTGTGTGTGCTGCTCCTGTCTTGCTGGGTTTTTTCCCTTTATTTTTCTTCCTCATTGTCACAATACTGTTAAATAAATATATTTCCTACAGTCACCTTCTGGTACCTACAGAGGTACAAAGAACTGGGGTGAAAATAATCAACTCTCTGTAACCAGTGAGATAGTACTGAATGTAATAATGCAAAATTGTGTGCAGCAGAGACCAGACTGTCTCTATCATAGCACTGGACAAAAGCTACAACTGAACAGAAATATTTGTATACAAAAGTTCTACCCAAATATTGTATCTTCCATGCTCACAACCATTTAAAGACAGTGTTATAAGATGTAATGGAAGTTGCTTGTATATAAGGCTCATGCAAAAAGTATGTCCATATGGAAAGAGGAAAGAAACTGCAGTTATTAACAATATACTTATCATAATATGGTATCAATTTGTCTCACTGATGCTGACCCAAATAAGTTCATTTATCTCAAATTTTGGTGCGCCACTTTGGTCCATATTAAAAAGAAAATTACAGCACATAACAGAAATTCTGCAAATTATAAAGAACTCAGTGAATGAACTGGACAATACTTTCTGTTCTCATGTAATGGTAAAGATTGCTTCATACTGTGTAAGCAACTGATAAAAAAATTAAGTAATACAGTTAAACTAAAACAGTGTTTATAGTCAAAGTATATGTTAATCTACTCATACACAAAACCTAACAGATGCACAATATTTGACTGGCCCCTAAATTTCTGCATTACTTTCAGAGGTGATAAGTATAACGTAAAGTTGCAATGCCTTCATTATACAGTTATTTGTAATATACAACCTAAACAGTAGCTTGTTATGAAGCTTTTCCCTTCCTTTTCTTGTTCCTCCCTGAGATACTTCATATTTGAAAAGCAGCTTTTTAAAAACAATAACATTTTCAAACTGCAAAATAGTTGATAGCAAATTCTGTATAATGAAAAGAAATCTAAGTGAAATATGGAGAACTCTTTGATTCAAATTAGTATTTGATTAACATCTCAAGACTTTTTTATATGATAACTTTGAAGGCACATGCAAGCTTCTACATAAAATAACAAAAGCAACCATATTTAAAAGTTACAAAAACGTTCTGATGTAATGTCATCAACAGACATGCTGGTGGCTAGAAAAATCAACACTCGATAACATAATAAATATAAGCTACAAAAAATTCTATATTATAAGTATATCAAAGCTTGATATAGCATTTCAGAAGCTGTACCACAAATATTAACTGGTTAGTCAGCGGTGATCTTTCATTAACAACATTAATAAGAGAAAAAAAAATAATTAAGTGGCTGTATTTTTAAACGTAACTTGCACTGACAAAAATTTCATGAATTTTTTTTCTAGTAAAACAGTATTTCACAAAAGCAAAGCACTGCAAATAGCTGCTTTGATTAATCTCACACACAAACATAAACCATGAGGTTTACTGAACTAGAATTGTTTGTGTTATTTATATGGAATGAAATAAATTGTTAGGTCGATAACAGCTTGAAAAATTTAAGAAAGGAGAGGGGAAGATACTCCCATGAGTATTTCTAGGTCTTTAAACAAGACAAATCAGTCCTGTTTACAGTTTAACTTTGGTATTTGCTAACACCACTTACACCACAAAGGCCTTTGGTGACAACTTTTGATAACTTCAGTTTCAGTCAAGAATAACATACTGTCATCACTCAGAAAGTAAAGAAATAAAGTCTAGACAACAATTGTAAAACCTTTGCTAAACATTACTCACAATGAATATCAATATCTGAAATTCCTGAATGGTACAGTGCATAAAATAAGGGAAAGACAACCACTCAACTATAGCAGATCAATGCATGGAGGACAGAAACACATAACAAAAAACGGTATTCCCACTAGTTTTTGAGCACTAGGTCTTTCTAGCAAAATGTACACAAATTCACATACACAACCACACAGAAACCCAAATGCAAACTGGATGTGTGGGTCATGTGGGTCTGTGTGTGGTTGTGTGGGTGAGAGTGTGTACTAAAGCTAGAAGAACAGCTACTGCCCTAAAGCTAGTGCCAATGATTTTTTTCTGTTACATGTTTCTGTGCTCCATGCATTGATCCACTGTAGGTGAGTGGCTGCTTTCCATTATTTTATTTACTGCTCATTATGATTATTTCTTGCACAAAATGGGCATAGAAGAACTGTCCACTTCTGGGAACACCCAGCATTGGTTCCTGAGCATGCTCTACACCACAACTGAAGGCAGCTGAGTGTTTGCTACATCACATGGGGTATTTGGATTCTCTAACCTGATGGCAGTTTCCTTGAAATCTAGTGATGAGAACTTGCACTACAACATCTTGACACCTTGATGGACATAATTTGCATTAACATATTACCCCTCCTCCTTTGGACAGAAGCTGTCAGGTTATTAAGTACCACCTCTGACTTACGGTCTCTGATGCTTCTGCCTTCATCTTCGTCTACCCCTGTCCCTACCATAGTTAGGTCTCTCTCATCCTGCAATCTGAGTGACTTACCCCTCCTTTTTAACCTTCCCCATTCTATCCCGGTTTCCTTTGCAGTATGGAAGCTATTAGTCCTGAAAGTGGAGTTGTGTCTCTCTTTTACTTTTATTTGAGTCTCCTGGCAGAATTATACATTTTGCCTCCAGAAGATAAGTACTACCCAGCACCGCTGTCTCATAATTTATTAATTTTCTTGACTAAATTTTCCTTTCATACAAAATACAGTAAATGGGACTGGGACAAGAACCTAGTTTTTTTATGCCTGTGTGTAAATATTGGAAATGAACAGTGAGTCTCTACATGAACATTTTTAGCTCGTGTGAATCACAAACAATTCTCTATGACACTAAATGTATATGTAGTAATAATTATACCATTTATCAGACCATGAACCATGGACCTTGCCGTTGGTGGGGAGGCTTGTGTGCCTCAGCGATATAGGTGGCCGTATCGTAGGTGCTACCACAACGGATGGGTATCTGTTGAGAGGCCAGACAAACATGTGGTTCCTGAAGATGGGCAGCAGCCTTTTCAGTAGTTGCAGGGGCAACAGCCTGGATGATTGACTGATCTGGCCTTGTAACACAAACCAAAACGGCCTTGCTGTACTGGTACTGTGAATGGCTGAAGCAAGGGGAAACTACAGCCGTAATTTTTCCCGAGGGCATGTACCTTTACTGTATGGTTAAATGATGATATTCTGGAGGTAAAATAGTCCCCCATTTGGATCTCCGGGCGGGGACTACTAAGGAGGACGTCGTTATCAGGAGAAAGAAAACTGGGGTTCAACGGATCGGAGCATGGAGTGTCAGAACCCTTAATCGGGCAGGTAGGTTAGAAAATTTAAAAAGGGAAATAGATAGTTTAAAGTTAGATATAGTGGGAATTAGTGAAGTTCAGTGGCAGGAGGAACAAGACTTTTGGTCAGGTGAATACAGGGTTATAAATACAAAATCAAATAGGGGTAATGCAGGAGTAGGTTTAATAATGAATAAAAAATTAGAAACGTGGGTAAGCTACTACAAACAGCATAGTGAATGCATTATTGTGGCCAAGATAGACATGAAGCCCACGCCTACTACAGTAGTGCAAGTTTATATGCCAACTAGCTCTGCAGATGATGAAGAAATTGATGAAATGTATGATGAGATAAAAGAAATTATTCAGGTAGTGAAGGGAGAGGAAAATTTAATAGTCATGGGTGACTGGAATTCGAGAGTAGGAAAAGGGAGAGAAGGAAACATAGTAGGTGAATATGAATTGGGGGTAAGAAATGAAAGAAGAAGCCGTCTGGTAGAATTTTGCACAGAGCATAAATTAATGATAGCTAACACTTGGTTCAAGAATCATGAAAGAAGGTTGTATACATGGAAGAACCCTGGAGATACTAAAAGGTATCAGATAGGTTATATAATGGTAAGACAGAGATTTAGGAACCAGGTTTTAAATTTTTTGAACCAGGTTTTAAATTTTAAGATATTTCCAGGGGCAGATGTGAACTCTGACGACAATCTATTGGTTATGAACTGTAGATTAAAATTGAAGAAACTGCAAAAAGGTGGGAAATGAAGGAGATGGGACCTGGATAAACTGACTAAACCAGAGGTTGTACAGAGTTTCAGGGAGAGCATAAGGGAACAGACGATCAATTAGATCAAGACGAGGGCTAGTAGAAATCCTTGGGAAACAGAAGAAATATTGAATTTAATTGATGAAAGGAGAAAATATAAAAATGCAGTTAATGAAGCAGGCAAAAAGGAATACAAACGTCTCAAAAATGAGATCGACAGGAAGTGCAAAATGGCTAAGCAGTGATGGCTAGAGGACAAATGTAAGGATGTAGAGTCTTGTCTCACTAGGGGTAAGATAGATAATGCCTACAGGAAAATTAAAGAGACCTTTGGAGAAAAGAGAACCACTTGTATGAATATCAAGAGCTCAGATGGAAACCCAGTTCTAAGCAAAGAAGGGAAAGCAGAAAGGTGGAAGGAGTATATAGAGGGTGTATACAAGGGTGATGTACTTGAGGACAATATTATGGAAATGGAAGGGGATGTAGATGAAGATGAAATGGGAGATACAATACTGCGTGAAGAGTTTGACACAGCACTGAAAGACCTGAGTCGAAACGAGGCCCTGGGAGTAGACAACATTCCATTAGAACTACTGATGGCCTTGGGAGAGCCAGTAATGACAAAACTCTACCATCTGGTGAGCAAGATGTATGAGACAGGTGAAATACCCTCAGACTTCAAGAAGAATATAATAATTACAATCCCAAAGAAGGCAGGTATTGACAGATGTGAAAATTACCGAACTATCTGTTTAATAAGTCACAGATGGAAAATACTACTGCGAATTCTTTACAGACGAATGGAAAAACTGGTAGAAGCCGACCTCAGGGAAGATCAGTTTGGATTCTGTAGAAATATTGGAACATGTGAGGCAACTCTGACCCAACGACTTATCTTAGAAGATAAGTTAAGGAAAGGCAAATGTGCATTTCTAGCATTTGTAGGCTTAAAGAAAGCTTTTGACAATGTTGACAGGAATACTCTCTTTCAAATTCTGAAGGTGGCTGGGATAAAATACACGGAGCAAAAGGTTATTTACAATTTGTACAGAAACAGGATGCCAGTTATAAGAGTCAGGGACGTGAAAGGGAAGCAGTGGTTGGGAAGGGAGTGAGACAGGGTTGTAGTCTCTCCCCGACGTTAGTCAATCTGTATATTGAGCAAGCAGTAAAGGAAACAAAAGAAAAATTCGGAGTAGGTATTAAAGTCCTTGGAGAAGAAATAAAAACTTTGAGGTATGCTGATGACATTGTAATTCTGTCAGAAACAGCAAAGGACCTAGAAGAGCAGTTGAACGGAATGGACAGTGTCTTGAAAGGAGGATATAAGATGAACATCAACAAAGACAAAACAAGGACAATGGAATGTAGTTGAATTAAGTCGGGAGATGCTGAGGGAATTAGATTAGGAAATGAGATACTTAAAGTAGTAAAGGAGTTTTGCTATTTGGGGAACAAAATAACTGATGATTGTCGAAGTAGAGAGGATATAAAATGTAGACTGGCAATGGCAAGGAAAGCCCTTCTGAAAAAGAGAAATTTGTTAACATAGAGTATAGATTTAAGTGTCAGGAAGTCATTTCTGAAACTACTGGTATGGAGTGTAGCCATGTACGGAAGTGAAACATGGATAATAAATAGTTTGGACAGGAAGAGACTAGAGGCTTTCGAAATGTGGTGCTACAGAAGAATGCTGAAGATTAGATGGGTACATCACAGAACAAGTGAGGAGGTAATGATCAGAATTGTGGAGAAGAGGAGTTTGTGGCAGAACTTGACTAGAAGAAGGGATCAGTTGGTAGGACCTGTTCTGAGGCATCAAGGGATCACCAATTTAGTAGTGGAGGGCAGCGTGGAGGGTAAAAATCCTAGAGGGAGACCAAGAGATGAATACACTTAAGCAGATTCAGGTTGCAGTAGGTACTGGGAGGTGAAGAACCTTGCACAGGATAGAGTAGCATGGAGAGCTGCATCAACCCAGTCTCAGGACTGAAGACCACAACAACAACAACAACATGATGATCTTTTATTTCACGGATGTAATCTTCAGTATTTTTGTTTCTTAAAACACACACACACACACACACACACACACACACACACACACACACACACACAATATTGCATGCCCAATATGCATTCCCACCAATAGGAATGGCTGACTGGAATGAATATGCATTCCCACCAATAGGAATGGCTGACTGGAATGAAGGGTGTCCATTACTGCCAGAATGACAGTACACATGCTCAGTGTAAAATGTATACATTGCACACTGTGCACATACAGACAAAAGTCATCTGGCACACAACTTGGATTCAGTCTTAAACAAACACGTTATTGTCACTCAACAATATTTATACTATTTCCACTCTCTGAATAACTGCTTGCCTTAACCTTCTTACTTCACTGCTCTTACCAGACGACTAATTTGAATTCAGATTCATTTCACATTTCTGTTCTCTACAATTTTACTACAGTAAGTTGTGAAGAATTATTTATGGATGGGACTTGGTTTATCATTAAATGTGTCGAATAGAAAGTGCTACAGGTCCTGCAGGGTCTAAAACAAAGAAGAAGAAGATGATGATGATGAGGAAAACTAAAGAACAGATTATCTGGAGGCATTAATTGTAATTTGTAATACTGCACTGATTTTATAATGAAGATCTGATATGCTTGATAAACTGCCTTTAATAGTTAAACAGTCCTGAAATAGTGGGAGAATGATTGTGGCTCATTAATCTCACGATGACATCTGCATCCCATTTGGTTTGCATAATGAGGCATGTTGGACAGGTACATCAAAGTTACAATAATTTTTCATTAATGAATAATAATATAACACTAAAATGATGTTTCCATGAACAGTGCTATAGTTAGTAGGATATGTAACAGGTTGCATCTTGCTCAAATTACATGTTTGTCCTGCATGAATACATCAATTCAGTATCAGTGTCTCATAGAGCTTTCTTTTCATTCAATCTAAATTCATCTGAATTTACTTGTTCTCTTTTAACTTATTATAAATTTTCATTCCCATTTATTGATGTGCTTGACATAATCTCATAAACATATAGTGTTAATAGGTGAAGTGTTTTAATTAATTGACAACAGCTTGTTTATGACATACAGTGGACTTGTTACAAATGGTAATTTTCTGTATATGTAGTATCCACATTATCTCAGCAGTTTCCCCAGAAAGCAAAACTATATCTAATAACAGAGTCAAGATAACTTACATATTCTACTTTTTGTGTCCATGTCAGTATCAGCTGCAAAGCTCCTCAGATTGTTAGCTAGGTACTCAATGTGTGCCGCACAGATCAAATCCAATCCTAAGGATATGACAGAGTCAATTTCTTCAATATTGGTTGTTGTGAATAATCTTAATCTGCTCACAGTTTGATGGTTTGGTTTTGAATTGCATCAGGTGAGTCTTAGATATGTTAGATATGTTTAGATTAAACCCATCTAGCTGAAAAACAGTTTATATGATAATTGAGGTACTGATCAATGATTTGGGATTTTTTTCTGCATTCTAATTTTCACCAAGTACAGAAGTACCATCTGCAAACAGAACTAATGGGGAGCTGATATTATATGGTAAATCATTTACATAGAATGGTAAAAAATAAGTAAATAATAAAATAAAATAGACTGGACCTGCTAGTCCCTACCATCTGCTACTTGCAACACTCTCAAAAGAGAATGTTTTTTATGAAATCATGTTACTGCTACATTCCATCTGGAAATTGTTGTCTGAACTGACTAGATCATCATATGCACCAGTTCTCTTGTATTCACTGCATTATATAGTTCCAGATCTCATTGGAGGGACACAGAGATAAAACATCACACCCTAAAACTGTATAGTATATTCTTTGCAAGAAGAAAAGAAATTAAATGAATCAGAGGAAGGTGGAAGAAAATCTTAAGATTTACAGGATTTGGAATTAAGAATAAGTTAAGCAAAATGTTGGTCTGAGAAGGATAAGACACAGGTAATGAATTAGTTCACAGGAGAGCTTCTGGAAAGTTTGGAAGGTAGGAGACGAGATACTGGCAGAAGTAAAGCTTTGAGTACCGGGCGTGAGTCGTGCTTCGGTAGCTCAGATGGTAGAGCACTTGCCCGCGAAAGGCAAAGGTCCCGAGTTTGAGTCTTGGTCGGGCACACAGTTTTAATCTGCCAGGAAGTTTCATATCAGCGCACACTCCGCTGCAGAGTGAAAATCTCATTCTGGAATTAACAGCAAAGTTTGAAAACCCAGAGTAGAAATAATGAGTTACCAGTAACTGATAAATACAAACTAGTGCCGAAATTAACCTAAGTCCCATGAAGTAAACAGAAATTAAACAGATAGAAAATGGGCAGGGAAAGGAGCAAAAAGAACAAATAAGGAAGATATTGAAAAATAAAATAATGGAAAAGAAGACAGACATGTAGAGAGAGACAGAAAAAAATCTAAAACTCAAATTAAAAAAGACATGTAGGAAAGTTTTTAGCAAGAACTGGAAAAAGTAAAGAAAGGAGAAACTTAAGTAAATAAAGTGAGGTATGAAACAGACTCAAATGTGAGAATATTAGGACTCATGACTATTTGAAAGTCTTTATTCATCATCAAAATTATTAATTAATTTCATAGTGTTACTTGTGCTATGGTCATCATCAAGACTATAAAATGTTGCAGTAGTATCAAACTGGAATAACATGTTGAATAAATTGCTGCAATATTCTATGTTCTGAAGATGGCTACTGCATTGTCGAAACCAGTAACAGTGTGCAACTTATCGATGATAGTGGTAGTGAACACACACTTCTGTATTTTTAATTTAATGCAATCTGGATGACAAAGCACTATCTTCTCCTACCTTCTGTTGATGGTATTTTTAAACATTTTGGAAGGTAAAACTTTAACTGTGTCTTTTATTTAGTTATGAATAGGATAAATAGCTACTCAGCATACAGAGCACCCACAAAGTTGCAGACAGACACAACAGAAAGACTATAACACATTGAACTTTTGGCCAAAGCCCCCTACAGAAAGGAAAAGTAACACACACACATTCACACAAGCAAGCACATTCAGTGATAGCTGTTTAAAGCTATTCAGTGATTGCATCAGGGCTGGAATAGGGCATGACTGCTCTGACAGGTGATTTGGCCTCTGATGGGATAGGATACATCTGAAACAGGACTGGAATAGGAAGTGTCGTGTGGACGGTATGTACAGGTCTTGCTCCTGGCTCTTCCACAGGGCAGGGGTTGGGATTGGGAGTGGCAAATGGATGGACTAGGATGTTGAAGAAGTTAGGTGAGTGACAGAACACCAGTCTCAGAGTGGAGGGAAAGATAATGACTAGGACGTCCCTCACTTCAGGGCATGGTGAGAGATAATCATAGCCCTGATGTGATTTTGTTGTTATAGGCCAGGATGGTATTGGGATAAAAAGGGGGTATTTCAGAAATGAGACAATCACAGAACACTGGTGTTAATTTTTACACCAAAATCCTCAGCCACACAGAGGTCACAGCCCTATCCAAGGGTCTCACCTTCAGCCCAACACCAAAACTTAACTGTATTGGGCATGTCAAAGACCTCCTCTCCTTCTCCTCATCCATGCAATGAAAACACTTCTTTGCCACTAATCCTTCCAACCAAACCCAACCTTATCCCAATTTTATACCCTGCCTCTCCCAATTAACACCACCATCCAACTGTCATCCTCCTCCTCCTCCCCAACCTAACCAAACCCTTGTCACCTTCCAGGAATTCCTTACCTTCATCTTGGCTTCATCTACCTTCCCCATGTTGCTTCTTGAGCTTACCAGCCTTGCAGTAGAAGAAAGAACAGAAATAAACAGATCTTCACCTAATCATCCCATCCGCAGACAAAGGTTCCACCACTGTCATTATGTGTCACAGTGACTACCTGATGGAAGGCCTCTGCCTATTATCTGACTCTGCCACAGACATCCCATACCTGAAGTGCAACATAACCTTCAGTCCCTGCTTAAAGCCTTAGGCCATACCACAACCTCACCGCTGAACCCATTTGCCTCCTTACTCCTATGACACCCTGCACACCTTCTGTCTACAAGCTCCCCAAAATCACAAACACAACAATATTGGACACCCCATTGTAGCTGGCTGTTGTGCTCCCACTGAAAGAATATTGACCCTCACTGATCAATCTAGCCTCTCAGGTCAAAGACACCCACGACTTCCTTTACTGACTTTCCACCATACACACCCCTTTACCTACGAGATCAATACTTGTCACTGGTGACACCACTTCCCCATGCACGAACATCCCTCATGCATATAGCCCTGCTGCTGTTGAATGTTACCTCTACCAATTACCTTCAAGCTTCAGACCCACTACCTCATTCCTCATACACCTCACTAACTGTATACTAACACACAACTACTTCCCTTTGAAGAGAATTATACAAACAAATGTGTGGTGTGGCAATGCGCACCTGCATGATACTCTCCTATGTCAATCTGTGTGTAGGCTATCTAGAGGAAATCTTCCTAGCTCCCCAAAAACCTAAACCCCTGGTCTGGTTCAGGTTCATTGATGATATCTTCATGATCATGGCTCAGGGCCAAGATATGCTATCCTCATTCCTTCACAACTTCAACACCTTCTCCCCCATTCACTTCACATGGTCATCCTTAACTCAGCATGCCACCTTACTGGATACCAACCTCCTTCTCTCAGATGGCTCCATCCCCACAGCTGTCCACATTAAACCCACCAGCCACCAAAAGTATCTGCATTTTGACAGCTGCCATCCCTTCCACACCAAAAAACCCCTCACATACAGCCTTGCTTATCATATTTATAGTAACGAGGACTCCCTCACCTAGTATGCTGAAGGTCTCACAAAGGCCTTCACAAACAGGCGGTATCCCTCAGACCTAATATACAAACAGATTTCCCATGCTGCAACCCCACACATCCCAATCTTCCCACCACTTGCACGGACCAGCTACAAAGGAGTGCCCCCTTCCTTACCCAATATCACACCAGACTGGAACAATTGAATTACATCCTTCACCATGGCTTTGACTATCTATCATTATGCCTGAATTAAGGGATATCTTACCCTAGATCCTTCCATCCCTCCAAAAGTGGTCTTCCATTGCTCACCCAATATCCTCAACACCCTAGTTCATCCCTACACCACTCCCAATCCAAACCACTTGCCACTGGGACCATACCCCTGTAAAGACCCATGCGCAAGACCTGCCCAACCCACCCACCCAGAACTTCCTATTCCAGTTCTACCACAGCAATGGCTGGATCCCCTGCAAAAGCAGCCATGTCATATAACAGCTTTGCTGTGATCACTGCACATTTTTTTATATTGGCATGACTACCAATGAGCTTTCCAGCAGGATGAACAGCTATCGCCACACTGTGGTCAAGAGCAAAGTGGATCACCCTATGGCACAACATGCAGCTTAACCGTAACATGCTTCATTTCAGTGGCTGCTTCACAACTAAGGTCATCTGGATCCTCCCCTATACCGCCAGCTTTTCTGAACTGCACAGATGGAGACTATACCTACAACACACCTACGGTAACCTACTATCCCACATCCTTCACCCAGCAGTTTTTACTCCTCTGCCCTGTCACCTCTTACCAGTTCACGTCCCCTCATCCTCACTGTGCGCCACTCTCTGACAACACACCCACCAGTCTTTTCCCCTTCTCTGCTACTCCCCCTTTCTGCTTCCTGTCCCCCCCCTCCCCTCCCTCATCCACACAGTCTCTCATGCTGTACCTGGCAACCTCGTCTTGCCACTATCTAGCCCATGCATGCTCTGCCAGGTAGTGATTACTTCTCTCCTCCCTCCCTCCCCCTCCCCCCCCACCTGTATCATGCTATCCCTCCTCCTTTCCCACCGAACTCTGGGTTGCTGCTTCCACTTGATGCAGTTGCATTCTGGCCAGAGCAGCTGGAGGTAGTGGTCATGTGTGCAATAGGTCTGCTTGCTTGGGTGAGTATGTGATTATTTCCTTTCCTTTCTTGAGAAGGCTTTGGCTGAAAGCTCAATGTGTAAAAATATTTTTATTGAGTCTGTCTGATCTCAATGTGTCATCTTTACATTGAGTAGCACTCTATCCCTTTCATAATATTGTTGGCAGCCCAACCTGGACTTTTTATTGTTTAGTTTAATTAGGGTATTACAACAGTGGAAAGCAAATGAAGAAGGCAACCCCTAGAATCTAGCTGTTTACTGTGTGTTACACGGTCACCTCTCCCCCTCTCCCCTTTTTTTTAGATGCACGCACACAAACACACACACACACACACACACACACACACACACACACACACATACACACACACACACACACACACACAATCTCCAGCTGTAACTTCACCACTGCAATAACTTGTTTGCTCAGAAGGCCTCCCTTCAGCCCTTGTCTTTCCTTTATTCAGCCTCTTCAGTGGAAGCATTTATTCACCCTCACCTTACAGACCACAGTCAACCCAAAGTCTATACTGAATCTTGTTTGAAACTGTTCCAATTTTCCTTCAGCTGTGAACTCAGCTTTCCACACACCGCGAGGTAACTTTTGAGGACTCCCTCAACTGGATATTTTTCCCCAAATCCTTTTTTACAAAGCTCTGCAAAAGCTCCAGCAGTTATTCTGATTACACATTTTTGAGCATGAATACTTTTCAATTCATCATTGAGTAGAAAAGTATTCATTGCTCAAAAACATGTAATCAGAATAATTGCTGGAGCCCACCCACGGTCATCCTGCAGACATAAGGATCTAGGGATCCTCACAGTAACCTCACAGTACATATATTCACTTATGAAATTTGTTGTTAATAATCCAGCCCAGTTCAAAAGTAATAGCAGTGTGCATAGCTATAACACCAGGAGAAAGGATGATCTTCACTATGCAGGGTTAAATCTGACTTTGGCACAGAAAGGGGTAAATTATGCTGCCACAAAATTCTTTGGTCACCTACCAAACAGCATCAAAAGCCTGACAGATAGCCAACTAACATTAAAAAATAAATTAAAAGAATTTCTAGATGACAACTCCTTCTATTCATTGGCTGAATTTTTAGATATAAATTAAGGGAAAAAATACCTTAAACATTAGTGTCATGCAATATTTTGTGTAATGTAATATATTGTACAGACATCTTTTATTAACCTGACATATTCCACATCATTACGAAGTGTCGTATTCATGATCTGTGGAACAAGTACTAATCTAATCTAATCAGCTACAAACAGCTATATATGACTTTCAAATGAATACTAACTACGTTGTTCCTCCTGTAAAAAATATCTCCACCACTGTGGTCATGAACAGGTGGCTGATGATTCTTCCTCTGCTTGCAATCATTACAACTAAGATTCAAACCCTCACATTTAATATTTTCTCTCCTCACCATGGAGGCCCCCCACTACCAAATCTGAAATTTCTCTGCTCTGCTCATCAGTCCATGTGGCCATAGAAATATCCTCTGCTTTTCTTGATGTAATACCTCAACTTATACTCTGCAGTCCCTGCTTCCTGCACCCAAGACACTGATTACTTCTTCAATTGTTCTCCTCTCTCAGCCTGTACAGCTACCTTTACATTTCTTGCTTGTTGCTGAAATGCTGATTACCTGAAAACTTACACTTCCCATGCTCATGGTTTTGTTACCGCAGAACACCACTAATACCAAATTTCTACTGAATCCAAACCCAACTACCTACTTCTTTGTTCTTTGGTCAAATAAATCTGTGGAACTGGAAACACACAGAGCAATTTTATATGCCAGCCTATTCATGGACTACTCTGAGGAATCAGTATTTATGTAACACCTTGAAGCCCTTGTCTTGTTCAGACTTTTTGACAATAACTTTGAGACTTGGATCCAAATCAAAGTCAACCACTGGACTTCCCTCCAGAGCCTCAACCCTTGCTCCCAAATACACTTTATCTGGATGTAAAGTTCCACTTCCCATGTGCTTCAAAAAATGCCTCTATCCATTTGAAAAGCACCAGCCACTGATAACTCCACAATTTTAATAGCTGTCATCTATTCTCAATCAAAATGTTCCTTCCCTACAGCCTTTGTACCTGTGGACACTACATCAACAGCAGAAATTAATAATTATTATTTACCAAAGTCTTCACAGTCTAAAATGTATCATAATCACATTTATTCTGCAGTTTTGTCCTATAACACAACCAAGCAGCCATCGCTGTAAACCAGCTTCTGATCAATACTATTCATATCACCTAGACTTCAAAAACATGCAATGTCTGCTATGTTTTAGCCATCTCCTATTTCAGTGAGAGAATAGATATTGTACCAGTACCCAAAATCCTACCATCCACCCCTAAAATAGTATTCCAGCACCTACCAAATGTATGGAATGGAATGTTCCATTCCTATACTGTAGGTACTCTCACTCCTGCAGCTCATGGGGAACATCCCAACAGGTGATTAACATTCAAGACCATCCCCACACATACCAGCAGCATTACAGAAAATGTATATCCAACTGCTATAAAAATGAATGTGATCAAGCTGGTGTACAGAAAGGGAAGCAAGGATGAAGCCTCAAATTACATACCAATATCTTTAATCACCATATTCAGTAATATATTTGAGTGCCATCTTTGTAAGACACACACTGCTCACAGGATCACAAGAAAAGTTTTAGGAAAGAGCTACACACTACCACAGCAATTTCACAGAAGTATACTATCTGATGAAGTGAAAGAGGAGAGAAGTAGAGAACAGGAAAATGACTAGTGGGGACTTTGGCAAAATGGAAGGCTGTGAAGTGTTGGAGAAAGAGCAGGGAAGGGGATAGATAGTCATAGGTAGGAACTAGTGAAAAATGGGGTCAGGGAGGAGGGGGGGGGGGGGGGGGGGGGGGTTACAGAAACAAAGGATATGTTATAGGGAGAGTTCCCACATGCAGAATTCATAAAAGCTTGTGTTGGTAAGAAAGATCCAAATGACACAGAGTGAACTGAAGCAAGTCATTTTGGACACTATGTTCGACAACTGGGTAGTACAGCTGCTTCTTGGCCACAGTTTGTTGGTGGCCATTCATGTGGGTAGAAACCTTTTTAGTTGTCATGCCCATGTAAAAAGCAGACAGCAGTTGCGGCTTAGTTTGAAGATCACATGGCTGCTTCTGCTGCTAGCCCTGGATACCTGTGACTGAACTTGACTGGAGTAGCTGGTGGTTAGAGGATGTATGGGACAGGTCTTGCAGCTAGGTCTATTGCAGGGATATGAGCCATGAGGCAAGGGGTTGGGAGTTAGGGATCAAGTATGGATGGACAAAGATATTGGGTAGGTTCGAGAGGTGGCAGAATACAGAGTGTAAAGGATTGGAAGGATAATGGGTATTCCTCACTTCAGGGCAAAAGAAGGGATAGTAGAATGTGATTCAGTTGCCCCACACCAGAGTGGTACTGAGCCAAGAGAGGAGTGCTCCTTTGTGATTTAGCTGCCGCAGACCAGGATGGTACTGTGAGTCATGAGAGTGCTCCTTTGTGGCTGGACAAAGAGGTGGCAGCTGTGTTGAGTGGCAAGGCATGGGAGATTAGCTTCTGTTTGTAGTTGGGTGTGTAATTCCAATCTGTGCAGGTGTCAGTGGCACCTTTGGTATATTTGGTAAGAGACTGCTGGGCACTACAGATGTGACAAATGTGGGTGGCTAGGCTATATGAAAAAATTTCTTGTTATGGAACGGGTGGTCACTGTTGAAGCACAAGTATTGCTGGTGGTTGGTAGGCTTGATATGGACAAAGAAATTGATGTATCCATCCTTGAGATTAAGGTCAGCATCAAGGAAGATGACTCGTTGGGGTGAGGAGGATCAGCTAAGTGAAGGGGGAGAGCATGTTGAGGTTCTGGAGGAAGATGGTTAGTGTGTCCTCATCCTCAGTTCAGATTGAAGGTGTGAATCAGTTGAGTTGTTTGGGATTCTCGGTAGTTAGGATGGATTCCTCCAGATGGCCCATGAATAGGGTGGCATAAGATGGAGACCTGTGGGAACCTATGACGTACCATGAATTTGTGTGTAGGTGATGCCTTCAAAGGAGAAGTAATTGTGGGTGAGGATATAGTAGGTCTTAGTGAGCAGGAAGGAGGTTGTAGGTCTGGAGTCAGTCTGGCACTGGGAAAGGTAGTGTTCAATAGTGGCAAGACCATGGGCATTGAGGATGTTAGTGTGTAGGGAGGTGGCATCTACCTGCCTGGTTTAGATTCACTGATGATATCTTCAAGATCTGGACTACGGGGGAGGACGCACTATCCACATTCCTCCAGAACCTTCTCAACACCTTCTCAACAAATTCTCCTCTTTCAACTTCACCTAGTTCTCCTCAATCCAATAAGCCACCTTCCTCAATGCTGACCTCCACTTGAAGGATGGGTACATCAGTACCACCATCCATCATCCACTTCCAATTTCATACCAAGAAGACCATTCCATATGGCCTAGCCACCCATAGTCTTCACATCTGTAATGTCAAGCAGATCACCTCCAATTATACCATCTAACTTATGCAATATCCTTATCTATCCCTACTCCATCCCTGCTCCCAACCCCTTGCCTCACAACTCATATCTCGGACAGGCCTAGATGCAAGACCCATACATCCTCCCACCATCACCTACTACAATCCAGTCACAGGCATCTCCTATTCCATCAAAGGTAGGGCTACTTGCCGAGGCAGCCAAGCTGCACAGTGGTTGCAGCTAAGCTGGAACCACTGTACTGCTTTTTACACGGGCCTGACAACTCACAAGGTGTCTAATAGCATGAATGGCCACCAGTGAACTGTGGCCAAGAGACAGCTGCACCGACAAGTTGCTGAATGTACTGCCCAAAACAATTTGCTTCATTCAATGACTGCTTCAGAGCTTGGGCCGCATGGATTTTCCCCACCGACATCAGCTTTTCTGAATTCCATATGTGGGAACTCTGCTTGTAAATACCCTATATTCTCTTAAGTGCCTTGGCCTCTCAACCTTCAGTCAGTAGACCCTGTCCTCCACCTACCTATCCCCTTCCCTGCTTGCTCTCCAGTACCCCTTCTCTACTTTTATCCTTTTCCATTGCCCCCACCCCCCCCCCCCCCTCAGAAGAAACTCTCGTGATTGCACCCCTAGCAGGCCAGCAGGCCTACTCTGTTCCCACCACATACCACATACTTGTACATTCCAAGCAGCTTACACCTTCCCCCACCCCTATCCCGCTCTCCATCCTCCTCCCCACCTCATGCTGCCTCCTTGCCACCACCACTCATTCCACATTGTTGTTCCCATCAGACACAGTTCAGCCTGTAGTTCAGGCACTGTGGCCAGAGACAGTGGTAGTATGTGTGTATGTGTGTGTGCATGTGTGTGTGTGTGTGTGTGTGTGTGTGTGTGTGTGAGGGGTTTTTTTTTTTTTTTTCAGAAAAAGGCTGCCCAAAAGATTAAATGTGCAGCAGTTTGTTTGTTGTGCCTGTCTGAGGTTCACTGTATCCTCTATATGGTGAGTAGCAATATGTTTTAGTTGACTGCTGGAATATTTACTTGCTGTATTTTACTTGCTGAATTAGTTGCAAAAGATTTCAAATCCTGACCCTCTTTTGCAAAGTGTAAGACTGAGGTTTTCCTCTCTTTGTGAGAGTTGAGAAGAGATGCCAATGCATTAAAATATAGGAAGAGTACAAAGTAACCAAGAACCTAGCACTATATTACTGGTGGATTGGAAATTTACCTTAGCTTATATTTATATGTCATTTTCGTACTTTGCTTACATTTAATCCTGTGTACGCAGATGGTATAGAAGGATATCTTATATTATGGATGCAGCATTTGAGAAGTAACACTCAGTCAAATGCTTTTATCGGGCTAAATATATACCTCTAACCTGTATTTGTAGTCCACCAGACAATACACTTTTGTGAAATTGATGTGATAGTGATTCTATGAGCAGTGTGTCTTATAAAGATGGCACTAAGCTGAGACAGGATAACACTTCCAAATAAACGACTAATTAAAGACAATGCTGTCCAATTTGAGACTTAAAAGGTTGGTTTCCCTTTCTGTACACCAGCTCGATCACACTTATTTTTACAGTAATTGGATAATGTTTTCTCTAATGCCCCTGGTATGTGTAGGGATGGTCTTGAATGTTAGTTACGTGTTGGGAAGTTCCCCATGAACTGCAGGGCCGAGGGTAGGTATAGGACAGGAATGATACTCTCTTCATCTGTTTTGGGGAAACCTGTTTTGTCCAGTGTTGACAGGAGGCAAACACAAAAGAATAGGGACCAATTAATCATCGGCAGTTCAAATGTTTGACAATTGATGATACCCCTTAGGTAAATGGTAGCAAGCAACAGGAAAGGACACCAGCTGCTCTCAGTGTGTATGCCTGGGGACTTCATTCAACATGCTAAATAAGCTATTCCAGCAGCACTGAGGGAATGCAGTGCAACCAACTGCAGATTGTTGTGCACAGATCAAATGAAACCTGTCATCTGGAATTATTTCTGTGTAGAGTGGAAGGAATGAGTCAGAGACTTTGAAGGTTCTGAACAAGCTAGGCTACAACTTCCTGGACTTGTAGCATAGGATTGAGAACTGAAGGGTACTCCTAAACAGGTTAGGAGTGCATTATGTGGCAGAGGCTGCTACTCAGATAGCTGACTGTGTTAAAAAAAAGATTAGATGACTCTGCATCTAATTCAGATAATGATAGCTGCAGGAAACCCAGAAATATCAGTGTGAGATCGAAAGAAATTCCTCCCACAGGTGCGAGTATTAAAGGCCCTATGGTAAACTGGCAAAGCATTAGCAAAAAAGCGTCAGAGTTTGAAACACAAATGAAAAGCAGTGAAGCTCTCATAATGTTAGGAACAGAAAGATGGTTGAAACCTGAAATTGATTGTAGTGAGATTTTTGGGGAACATTTAAGTGTATGCCAAATGGATACACAAGAAACTTAAATCTACTGAGATAGAAATTGAATGTGCATGTGAGATTGTTCGAGCAAAACTCAGTATCAGAGTTGGACACAAAAAGATAATTGGATCCTTCTGTTGCCCACCAGACTCATCTCCTGATATAACTGAAAACTTTAGAGAAAACCTCAGATTGCTAATACGTAAGTTCCCCAATCATACTGTAATCATTGGTGAAGACTTAAATTATCCAAAAATTAATTGCAAAAACTACTGTTTTGCTAGAAGTGGGCATGATATAGACATCCTGTGAAACATTACTAAATGCCTTCTTTGAAAACTACCTACAACATATAGTATGGACCCTACTCGTAATGGAAATATATTGGATCAAAGGCAACAAATCATCCTGATGTCTTTGAGGATGACCACATCGAAACTGGTATCAGTGATCATATCATGGTTTGGCAACAATTATTACTAAAGTACAAATGACAACTAAAACAAGCAGAAAGATATATATGTTCAGTAAACTACATAAAAATTCAGTAGTGTCATATCTCAATGAGGAACTTGAAACCTTCAGGGCAGGGCAGGAGCATGTAGAGGAACTATGTCTCAAGTTTAAAAGAACAGTTGACCTTGCACTGGATAGATATGTACGCAGTAGAAAATTCCATAATGACATGAAATCCCCATGATATACAGTCACTGTACAGAAACTTGTAAAGAAAAATAATAGGTGGAAAACAAAGCTTAGGGCTATAGACAGAGAGATACTGAACGAAATGCATATAGCTGTCAAGAGAGCAATGTGTGATGCCTTCAATGACTACCATAGGAGAGTATTGTCAAATGATCTTTCAAACAACCCAAAGAAATTCTGACCATATGTAAAGGCTGTTAACAACACCAAATTTAGTGTCCAGTGCCTAGCGAATGAGACAAGAACTGAATTTGAGGGTAATGAAGCAAAAGTTGAAATTCTTAACTTCATTTTCAAATTTTCCTTTACAAAGGAAAACCAAGGAGAACTGCCCTGATTTAATCCTCGTATCACTGACAAGATGTATGAAATAAGTTTTAGTGTCAGTGGTGCTCAGAAACAGTGGAAATCATTAAAATTGATCAAAGATCCAGGACCCGATGAAATCCCTGACAGATTCTACACTGAATTTATGGCCGAGTTTGTTCTTCTCCTGATTATAGTGTATAGCAGGTCCCTCCCACAAAAAACTACGCCCAGTTCTTGAAAAAAGCACAGTCACTCCCATACAAGAAGGGTAATAGAAGTGATCCACAAAACTACCATCCAGTAGCCTTGACATCGATTTGTTGCAGGATCTTAGAACATATTCTGCACTCAAACATAATGAGGTATCTTGAACAGAATGACCTCCTCAATGAAAACCAGCATGGATTCCAAAAAACATTGATCATGTGAAACCAAACAGCACTCCTCTCACATGACACACTGAAAGCTTTGGATTAAGGCAATAAGGTAGATGCAGTATTTCTCGATTTCTGATAAGTATCTGACTCAGTACCTACCTACGGTTATTGCCAAAAGTATGTTGTATGGAGTATCAAGTGAAATTTATGACTGTATTGAGGAGTTTTTGTAGGCAGGATGCAGCCTGTTGTCTTGGATGGAACATCATCATCTTATGTAGAAGTAACATTGGTTGTACCCCAGGGAAGTGTGTTGGGATCCTTGCTGTTCATGTTGTATGTTAATGACCTTGCAGACAACATTAAAAGTAACATCAGGCTTTTTGCAGATGTTGCAGACATTTATAAGGAAGTACTATCTCAAAGACGATGCATAAATATTCAGTCAGAGCTTGACAAGATTTCAAAGTGGTGCAAAGATTGCTTTAATTGTTCAGAAATGCAAAACTGTACTTTACAAAAAGGAAAAAAAAATAGTATATTATGACTATACTATCAATTAGTCGCAGTTGGGATCACCCAACTCATACAGTTGCCCTGTAGGGATATGAAATGGAAATATCAAATACATTCAGTCGTGGGTAAAGCAGGTGGCAGACTTCAGTTTATTGGTAGAATACTGGGGAAGTTAAGTCTGTCACAGGATATAGCTTACAAATCACTCATGTGACCCATCGTAGAAAATTGCTCAAGTGTGTGGGACTTGTGCCAAATAGGACTAACAGGGGATATTGAACATATACAGAGAAGGGCAGCAGGAATAATCACAGGTTTCTTTAATCAATGGGAGAGTATCACAGAGATACTGAAGGAACTGAACGGGAAGACTCATTGAAGATAGACGTAAACTATCCCAAGAAAGTCTACTAGCATAGTTTCAAGAAGCAGTTTTAAATGATGACTCTAGGAATATACTACAATCGTCTATGTATTGCCCACACAGGGATCATTGATGATAAGAATAGAATAATTACTGCAAGGACAGATGCATTCGAACAATCATTCTTCGCATGTTCTTTACATAATGGAACAGGAAGAAACCCTAACAATTGGTACAATGAGATGTATACCCTGCTATTCAGCTCATAGTGGTTTGCAGAGTACAGATGTAAATGTAGATGTGAATATAGAATGGAACATTATAACCTCCCAACTGCACCTAGCAGCCCTACTCTGTCCCCACCATGTCGTTCCATGATCCACAAGCAGCACTACACCTATCCCCACCTCCTGACTGCTATCCCAACCTGTCCCCACCTCATGCCTCCTCCTTATCCCCACCACCCATATGAGATTGCTGCTCCCATCAGGCACAGTTGCAGCCCATAGATAGCAGTCAAGTGTGCTGAGTTGTGCTTGTGTGAATGTGTGTGTGTGTTTTCTATTTCAGAAGACCTTTTGGCCAATAGTTTAAATGTATAGTAGTCTTTTCATTAAGCTTCTCTTTTCATTTTGCCAGTCTGTGACTCGCTATCTCCTCTATATGGTGAATAGTAATCTATGTTTTTCATAATACTGTCAGTATTCCATCCTTAACTTTCCATTGTTCAATGATCAATACATACAAAACATACTAAGGCTGTCCTTCTTGAAGTATTTTGTCACTTCCTAGAGTGAAGTCATAGTTATTTTTCTTTAGTTTCTTGCTTTTACTTTTAGATGTGAAAACATCTTTTCTCTTGTCAGTCAAACTTTCTTGTGTGGCAAAATACCATGGGATCTGAATCACTTATAACTACAAGACTAATAATGCATAAAGGATGATTGAGCACACAATGGATAGATCATATCTGTAAAGTCTGTCATGCAGCATTTGTTTTAACTGTGACTCATCACACCAGTGTACACACATGAGCTTGAGTGTTATGAATTACCTCTGTGTACAGTTATAAACTGGTGTAGCATGGAAATGTGTTTAGCTGGGTGTGATTGAGAAGAGGTTGCAGGAGCATTACTAGAAGAAAAAGTGAGACAGAAAAAGTATTCATCATAATATAAGTGAAAACAGGAATTAAATTCAAAATTACGAAATGATGAAAGTTGTTGTCTCATATGACTTGTAAATATACTCAGAATTATAGAAAATGCAAGTCAGATGAAAACTCATGTCAAAAGGAATCCAAAAAGTATAAAAAGTCCAGTGCTTAGTGAAGGTGAGAGCTACAGAAGCATCAAAAAGGAAATGAAAACATAGCAAAAAGTGAGTACTTAGCTGGCCCACTGGGTATATCATCATGCAATATTATGGTGAGCCCATTAAACTCATGTTATGTATGCCTGTGATCTGCTTCAGGCCGTTGTCTATTGCCTCAGCTGATCACACTAATCTCACTGAGGATGATACAATGCAGACCATTAAACACCCCTTGATACACTTAATTGAGTTCATGAGCTCACAGACCCTTGCTAAATGCAATAATATCTGTGATTTGTCTGTTCCATAATCATTGCACTACAATGTCTAACCACTGTATGAGAACAATTGATAATTAAATTACATATTAATATGAAATACTTGTTATTATTTTATCCCAACATTTTCATTATGGTTTTATAAAAAATCAGTTTTTGTTGCATGTAGAAGCTGTCTTATTATCTGGTAGTCAATATTGTGTATGTTCATCTAATACTGTATGGACAAAGAATTGTTGTTTTCAGACCGTTTTCAAATACAGTTTTTGTGATGCAGAATACTGTTTTGATTTAATTACACAGCTTGCCTGAAGTCTAAATTGTTTTTCATCAAGTACAGAGTATTGAACCAAATAAATGTATGACTGTACATGATTGCAACACCAGAATAAAATATAATTATTTTGACACAAAATTAACTTAAAAAAGACATGTAAAGACATAATTTCAACACAAAAATAAATATATATCTATAAAAAATGTTTCTTAATTCAAATAATTTAAAGTGGTGAACCAAACATGCTCTGGTGTATAACGTTAAGTGGCTTATCTTTATGAACCAGTTTAAATAACTAGCAGCATTGTATGAACTGTCAAGTAAAAAATATACTAAATAAACATAAGAAGTTTCAGTTTTCTATCCAACACATAATTTTAGTATCACTAACATATTTTTAGTATTACTATTGAAATGGAGATAGGGAAATGGGTTAAAAAGGGAGGGAGAGGAAATGGGAAGGCAGATGATGGAGAGAGATAATGCTCATGATGGAGGGGGGTGGGGGAGGTGAAAGGAAGAGGGTGAGAGAAGGCAGTGCATGATCTGGACGGAGAAGGAGTGATGTGGACAGAAGAGAGACAGAAATACGCAAGATGAGGCAGTGGGAAAAGGTTAGCAGGGCTTTAGGCCAGAGGTATCGCAAGAACACATATGTGCTTGAGTGTCCATTCTCCTTCCAGCACAAGCTTCTCTGAACTACACACATGGGAATTATCTCTCCAACATATCTTGCGGTCTCTAAATCACCCTTGGTATAAACCTCCACTAACCTGTTACCACTGCCTCACCCTGCCTTTTCTCTTGTCCACACCACTCCTTCCCCATCATGATCTTGCACTGCCTTCTTCCACCATTCTTCCTTCCCCTGTTCCTCACATGCAGGCATTTTCCCTTGGCATCTATCTCTTTTCCACCTCTTCATCCCATCTCCCTTCTCTCTTCCATCAATTTCCCCCCTCTTCACTTCACCTTTCTCTCCCTTCCCCCCTCCCTCCTCAGTCTCCCCCTCCCCCACCTTCCTCACTCTTCTAACATCTCTTTTTGGTGTACCTTCTGTACTCTTTTCAAGTTGTTGTATGGCCACAAAGTCATTGTTCAAAGACCTGTCTCATTCACACTATCCCTCCTTATGTCCATCCCTATCCCCCCATCTCCATCAACTCAGACAATGCCTTCAATAATCAACTAACAATAATTAGCCATGCTGAGTCACAGGAGTGTCCGTCTGGTGTCAGTGTGGTTGTCTGTGTGAATGTGTCTACTACTGCAAGAAAAAGAGCTAGTGCTTTAAGGCTAGTGTGAATAATGTTTGCTGTTACATTACTCTGTGTTTCACCCATTTACACTATGTGATCAAAAGTCTCCAGACACCTCAAAGCACCAGTTTTTCATGTTAAGTGCATTGTGCTGCCACCTACTGCCAGGTACTCCATATCAGCTACCTCAGTAGCATTACACATTGTAAGAGAGCAGAATAGGGTGCTCCGTAGAACTCATTGACTTCGAACGTGGTCAGGTGATTGGGTTTCACTTGTGTCCTATGTTTGTACATGAGATTTCCACACTCCTAAACATCCCTAGGTCCACTGTTTCTGATGTAATAATGAAGTGGAAATGTGAAGGGGGATGTACAGCACAAAAGCATACAGGCCGACCTTGTCTGTTGACTGACAGAGTCAGCTGACAGTTGAAGAGGGTCGTAATGTGTAATAGCAGGCATCTATCCAAACCATCACACAAGGATTCCTAACTGCATCAGGATCCACTGCAAGTACTATGACAGTTAGGTGGGAGGTGAGAAAACTTGGATTTCATGGTTAAGTGGCTGCTCATAAACCACACATCATGCTGGTAAATGCCAAATGATGCCTTGCTTGGTGTAAGGAGCATAAACATTGGAAAATTGAACAGTGGAAAAACATTGTGTGGAGTGACAAATCTGGTACACAATGTGGCATCTGATGGCAGGGTGTGGCTATGGTGAATGCCTGGTGAATGTTATCTTCCAGCATGTGTAATGCCAACAGTAAAATTTGGAGGTGGTGGTGTTATGGTGTGGTCATGTTTTGATGGAAGGGGATTGCACCCCTAGTTGTTTTGTGAGGCACTATCACAGCACAGGCCTACATTGATGTTTTAACCACCTTCTTGCTTCCCACTGTTGAAGAGCAATTTGGGGATGGCAATTGCATCTTTCAACATGATCGAGCACCTGCTCATAATGCACATCCTGTAGCGAAGTGATTACATGACAATAATATCCCTGTAATTGACTGGCCTGAACAGAGCCCTAACCTCAATCCCATAGAACACCTTTGGGATGTTTTGGAATGTTGAATGTTGAATGTGCCAGGCCTCACTGACAGACATCAATACCTCTCCTCAGTGCAGCACTCCATGAAGAATGGGCTGCCATTTCCCAAGAAATCTTCCCGCACCTGATTGAAGGTATGCCTGTGAGAGTGGAAACTCTCATCAAGGCTAAGGGTGGGTCAACATCATATTGAATTCCAGCATTTCCTATGGAGTGCACCACAAACTTGTAAGTCATTTTCAACCAGGTGTCCGGATACTTTTGATGACATAGTGTATCTACTATACAGGGTGGTCCATTGATAGTGACGGGGCCAAATATCTCATGAAATAAGCATTAAATGAAAAAATTACAAAGAACAAAACTCGCCTAGCTTGAAGGGGAGAAACCAGATGGCACTATGGTTGGCCTGCTAGATAGCGCTGCCATAGGTCAAACAGATATCAACTGTATTTTTTTAAATAGGAACCCCCATTTTTATTACATATTCGTGTAGTACGTAAAGAAATATGAATGTTTTAGTTGGACCACCTTTTTCGCTTTGTGATAGATGGCACTGTAATAGTCACAAACATATAAGTACGTGGTGTCACGTAACATTCCACCAGTGCGGACAGTATTTGCTTCGTGATACATTACCCATGTTAAAATGGACCGTTTACCAATTGCGGAAAAGATCGATATCGTGATGTATGGCTATTATGATCAAAATGCCAACCGGCGTGTACTATGTATGCTGCTGGGTATGCTGGGTATCCTGGACGACATCATCCAAGTGTCCGGACCATTCGCTGGATAGTAACGTTATTTAAGAGAACAAGAAGTGTTCAGCCACATATGAAACGTCAACCACGACCTGCAACAAATGATGATGCTCTAGTAGGTGTTTTAGCTGCTGTCGCGGCAAATCCGCACATCAGTAGCAGACAAATTGCGTGAGAATCGGTAATCTCAAAAACGTCGGTGTTGAGAATGCTACATCAACATCGATTGCACCCGTACCATATTTCTATGCACCAGGAATTGCATGGCTATGACTTTGAAGGTCATGTACAGTTCTGCCACTGGGCACAAGAGAAATTACTGGACAATGACAGATTTTTTGCACTCGTTCTGTTTAGCGACAAAGCCTCATTCACCAACAGCGGTAACGTAAACCGGCATAATATGCACTACTGGGCAACGGAAAATCCACGATGGCTGCGACAAGTGAAACATCAGCGACCTTGGCGGGTTAATGTATGGTGTGACATTATGGGAGGAAGGATAATTGGCCCCCATTTTATCGATGTCAATCTAAATGGTGCAATGTATGCTGATTTCCTACGTAATGTTCTACCGATGTTACTACAAGATGTTCCACTGCATGACAGAATGGCGATGTACTTCCAACATGATGGATGCCTGGCACACAGCTCGTGTCCAGTTGAAGCGGTATTGAATAGCATATTTCATGACAGGTGGATTGGTAGTCGAAGCCCCATACCATGGCCCGCATGTTCACCGGATCTGACATCCCCGGATTTCTTTCTGACGGAAAATTTGAAGGATATTTGCTATCGTGATCCACCGACAACACCTGACAACATGCATCAGCGCATTGTCAATGCAAGTGCGAACATCACGGACGGCGAAATACTCTCTGTTGAGAGGAATGTCGTTACACCTATTGGCAAATGCATTGACGTTGACGGACATCATTTTGAGCATTTATTGCATTAATGTGGTATTTACAGGTAATCACGTTGTAACAGCATGCGTTCTCAGAAATGATAAGTTCATAAAGGTACATGTATCACATTGGATCAACCAAAATAAAATGTTCAAATGTACCTAGGTTCTGTATTTTAATTTAAAAAACCTACCTGTTACCAACTGTTCATCTAAAATTGTGAGCCATATGTTTGTGACTATTACAGCACTATCTATCACAAAGCAAAAAAAGTGGTCCAACTAAAACATTCATATTTCTTTACGCACTACATGAATATGTAATAAAAAATGGGGGTTCCTATTTTAAAAAATGCAGTTGATATCTGTTTGACCTATGGCAGCACCATCTAGTGGGCCAACCATAGCGCCATCTGGTTTTCCCCTTCAAGCTAGACAACTTTCGTTCTTTGTAGTTTGACGCTTATTTCATGAAATATTTGGCCCAGTCACGATCAATGGACCACCCTGTATAGGTGAGTCAGTGCCTTTCTCTTGTTTTACATATCATTCCATCCAGGAATTCCATTATTGTTACACAGTTCCTTTTCAGGAATTTTATATCTTGTTTATTCACTGCACAAACACTGTATTTCTGTTTTTAGCTGTCTTTCTATAGCACCATTTTCCTAGTATCCTACTAATAAAGGAAAGTCTGCCTGGTGCTTTATCTACAACTGAGCCTATGTGATCAATCAGTTTCATATCACCAGATACATAAATGAATTGACACATTCCAGCTGTGCCTTGTTGGTCATACAATACTACATTTTTTTGTTATGTAATGTTCACATTTCTGAACATTTAGAGCAAGTTGTTAATCTTTGGACTACTTCGAAATCTTATCAAGATCTGACTGAATTTCTGTGCAACTTTTTTCAGACAGTACTTGTTTCTAGATAACCCCCACATCTACCAAAGTCTGAGGTTACTACAAATGTTGTCTGCAAAGTCATTAATGCACAAAACATGACCAGCAATGGTCCAAATCCCTTGTCTGGTGCATACCATAAGTTAATCAATGCAAGGTAACATGCTGTGCCCTTCCTACCAAGAAATCCTCAATCCAGTCACAAATTTTGCTTTATACAATTACAATCACACTTTCATGGTAAGTATAGGTGTGATATCAAGTCACTTGCTTTTTGGAGATCAAGAAATAACTGCATCTACCTGACTGACTTGATGCGCACATTTCAGGTTGTCATCTGAGAAAAGTGGGTAGTACAACAGCTTCACTCTGACACATCAGTATGGCCTACTGTGATGCCTTGCTGCAATCCACCACTGTTCCAGCTTCAGTGACGCATTCAAGTCAGCCGATGACTTGTAAACAGCAATGGGTTACCTTCAAGACAGCGGTTCACCACAACAAGATACACTGCTGCACAACTTGGGTGTAGTAAATGATTTGCTCTTCTATTATTTTGAGTGTGGTTGTGTGATACTTACTCAACATCGAGCAATTTAACGATGAATGATTTTTTAAAATTGGTATTACATGTTAGTGATTTAATACGGCTACAAGACTAATCTAATTCTTATTACAAGCACATTGTAGAATTTGCTGTATCCCCATCATTACCCATAGAATGGAGAGCAATTTACAGGAAACATTTGAAAAATTAGAAAGCTTCTATGGGTAATGATGGGGATAGAGTAAATTCTACAATGTGCTTGTAATAAGAATTAGATTAGTCTTGTAGCAGTACCACATCACTAACCTGACCACTCTAATACAGACTTAAAATTGAATTAAGCAATAAGATAGAAACTAGTTAAGATGAATTGTGAACAGCTATAAGTACAACGGTGTTACATACAGATGGGAACAATCAATGTGAGCTTGTGTGAAATGAGGTCAATGAGCGATTCCGTGAATTAACTGAAACAATTAAAAGAATTAACTAAGCAGGAATTTAACAATGTTAATGAACAAGTCTCAGACAACAAGGTAAAGTTGAACATTTTGAGACAGACTAGGCATTCAATGGTTAATGATTAGACTCCAGCCAACATTTACCATTTTGGAGAAACAAATAAATCACTCAAAACCATATCTGATAGGTTAGGCCAGACAGAATCGAATCCTTGTATTCATGTTAGACCTATATTTAAGATATAGTCATTGAATAATGATGACAGATGTCCTAGTGAGTGTATAAAGTGAACAAATACCATATGATACAATATGAAAAATATATTTTTTTTATACAGAGTGTGCACATGAAGACAATCGTGATATGTTCATAAAAACTTAATGCTGGAACACAGTACAAAGATACTACAGTATTTAGTAGATTTAGTTTATGATAATGAGAATGTGAACCTTCATGGACACCAGGGTGCCCATTATGATAGTTTGTAGGGAGGCAGAACCCAGACCTGGGGGTATGCAAAGGTCTGAGCTACCAGAGACAGCAGTCATGTGTGCACGAGGCGTGCTTGCTTGTGCAAATGAATGTGTGTGTGTGTGTGTGTGTGTGTGTGTGTGTGTGTGTGTGTGTGTGTGTGTGTGTGTGTGTGTGTGCACACACGTGCGCACACGCACATGCATTCATGTCTGTCTTCAGAAGAAGGCTTGCGCTGAAAGCTAAATTGTAACAATCCTTTTGTTGTGCTTCTCTGCAACTCAATGTGTCACTTTAACGGTGAGCAGCAATGTATTTTTTTCCCCATATTATTGCTATTCTAATTTGGTTTTTCTGTTGTTTGTAAAAGATGATAATACTTATTCAACAGATAGTCACAGAGTTCTGATTATCACCTCAAAAAATAGTTACATAATTAATGTTGTATTTGTTTACAGGTACATGTTTGCAGTCCTGATACACATTGAAATCTCTGTGCCATAGTATTGTAGCACATTTCTAAACCAAACAAAACAAAATTTTGTAATGCATTGATAACATGGAGTATTGTGTGGTAGTTTATGTTCTGTGTTTGGAAGAGAAAAATACTACAATTCATGCCGACTCAAGAAAAGGTGAACTTCTTAGCCAATATCACTTGTGAACAACCTTTACTGTTGATTACTGGCTCCAGTAAACATCTTCAGATCCGTGAATACATCATACAACGTGAAATTATACACAGGTAAGTATAATAGTAGACACATTTCAATAGCAAAACTGGTTTACAAATTACCTTGACAAAATGTTATTAAATGTCCCTGTACCAGTTGTACATGTTGTTGTTGCTGCTGCTGCTGTGATCTTCTGTCCAAATACTGGTCTGATGCAACTCTCTGTGCTACTGTATCCTGTGCAAGCCTCTTCATCTCCAAATAACTACTGCAACTTACATCCTTATGAATCTGGTCATTGAGTTCATCTTTTGGCTCCCTCTACAAGTTTAACCCCCCCCACACACACACACTTCCTTCCAATATGATTGAGACCCCTGAACAATACTCATTGACTATGTTGTTTTTAGGGTTATTTTCCCATGAGCTGTATTACGTGAGAATTCAGTTCATTCAACTGTTGTCCACTCAATAGATATTTTGACAGTAAATACATACTACTGCATATGAGGTCTGTTCAAAACATTATTGGACTTTGTCTACAAAACTTTTCTATGCTTATCTTTTAGATATTGTAGATGGACTCCTTCGATATCCTCTCCTCCACAATTGATACATCACTCTCAATGCTGTTTCCACTTTTGGAATTTTGGAAGCTGTCTTGGTATGCCTCTTGCTGGATCACACAAAGCACTGTTTGTGAATTTTCTTTTTTCTTGTCTGTCAGTGTAGATCTTCGTCCTCTCAATGGGGTTTTTAACTTGGGGGGGGGGGGGGGGGGGAAGAGAGACAGAGAAAAAGAAAGAAATTCCACAGAGGTCTGGAGAGTATAGAGGATGAGGTAGCACAATGATTTCATTTTTTGTGCAATAGTCATACATCAACAGGGATGAATGTGTGGGTGGATTGTCATGACAAGAGCTATGAATTACCTTGCCACATTTCAGGCAATTTCCTTTTCATTTTGTTCGCAGGCATCCCAACACATCCCAACAGTACCATCAATTAACAGTTTGTCCCAGTGGCATGAAATCATGATGCACTAATCCTTCAAAGTCAAAGAAAACTATCAGCATGGTTTTGACATTTAACCTGACCTGATGAGCTTTTTTTATTCTTGGAGAACTGTTCCCGACCCAATATGAAGACTGAACCTTGGTCTCAACATCATAACCACAGACTCATGTTTCACCACTAGTTATGATTCTCTTAAGGATCATCTCGTTCTCTTTTGCACGATCCAAATGCTCTTCACAGATTGTAAGGCAAAAGTCTTTCGGGGTTTCACTCATGAGCTGTGGAACTAATCTGTCACCAACACAAGGCATTCCAAGATGCTGTGTTAGTATTTCATGACATGATCCAACTGAAATGTTACATTCTTCTGCAATCTTCCAGACACTCAGTCTTCGATTGACACACACAATTTCATTGACATTCCTGACATGAGCATCACTGGTAAACATCAAAGGGCATCCTGAAAGAGGGTCATTTTTAACTTCTGTCTGGCCATTTTTAAACCATGTGAACCATTTGTACGATTGATTACAGCTTCAACATTCATTACCGCATGCTTCCTGCATCATTTGGTGTGTCTCCGTAAAGGTTTTCTTGAGTTTCTAGAAAAATGTAATGCAGACATGTTGCGCCTGCATCTCTGCCATCTCAAAATTCGCAAACTGTGCAACACAACGTCCTACCCAATACAGCACTGAACAATAACTGACAGACATATAATAATAAAACTTCCAGCAGTTACACATTAAACATAGGCATGTGTAGGAATGTCAACTGCATTTCAGTCTAAAACACCACTGGTGGAAATTACGCATGTTCTGGAATTTTTTGAACAGGCCTCCTACATTAGCTAGCTCATGTCTGTGATAAATTACATGTAACTGTCAGCTCCTTCTGCATATTGCACGTTTTTTTTTTTTATATAAGTTAATTGTGTATAGTGACCCAGTATGTATTTTGTAGTGTCATATGTAGTGCTCGCTTACTAGATTAACACCGCTAAAATGCAACGTTAAATTTTGTGCCAAGAGCTGTTTGTCTTATGGATGAATTTAATTTGTTCACTAACTAAGAGGTTTTTATGTTTATATTTTTGCTTAATATGTTGTTAACACAATGACTTTAGCCTATCCTTTAATATCATTGAGGGGAATCTATTTTGTTTTAAGTAACTCACCACTGAAACACAATGTAGCCATAGTTCATAACTCTGATATGAGCAGTAGATTGTCATCCTTAATGTAGATTGCTACCTAATTTAAACAGTGGAATGAAATTGGGCTGTAATTAAAGTACATAAATAATTTAAGGTAAGAAGTGCATGAATACACTAGTGACACCTGTCAGTGCCAATTGTCAATTTTCCGGCCAGTACTGGCCAGTACCTTGCGATCTAGCAATGTGTTGGCTGCAATGAAGTACACAGTATTGTCTCGTGTTGGACACGGACATTTGTTGAGTTACTCTATACATGGTTTTAAGCTTGATATACCGATGCATCATTCAGCTCACCCCCCACACATCTGGCAATATTTTAGAAAGATTACTTGTACAGCTGGTATTTTTATCAAGGTATGTTGCGACACCATTTTTTATTACAATGCAGCTGCTACTCTACTTAATTTTATCTGTGTATAATTTTATGCTGTATGATGTATGCACAGATCTACAGATGGTAATCATGCTTACTGAAACTAGTAATTGAAAATAAAGATTGTTTACATGCAGTCTTGGCTAAGAACTTTGCCTTCTCTCAAGTAATTATTACAGATCACACCTTAACACTCAAGATAAGTAAACTGTTCTGTGTTGAGTTGGTGGAAGTGTACAACAACAATGCACTATCATATGACACAGTGATTAGGCAAAGCAGATGCTTCCAGGGTGGTAAACAAGTATGAACAATGAAGAATGAAGTGACAGACCATCTCTCTCTGAAGAACTGAGAATTGCACGAGAAATGTGAGGCTTGGTACTTAAAGACTGGTGCAACTGAGGCAGTAGTGGGGAACAGTAAATCAGTTATGGATAACTTTTCAACATCTTGCACTGCATTCTGAGGATGATGAAGTTTGGCATCCACTGAAATCTGTGACTGCTAACACCCAGCAAAAATTCCCATGGAACCAAGGCAGCAGCAGCCATGTTGCAGTCGAGTCATCACAATCCAGGTGATGTTTTAAACTAGCTAATCAAAATGGATAATTGCTGAGTGCATCATCACGACCCCGAGACAAAAGACCAAAGAAAGAAATGGAAACAAGTGAATTCACCAACACTGAAAGGGGTGAAGACTCGACCATTATTAGGCAAGACGATGTTAAGTTTTTTTTGTGGCTGGCATGGTGTGGTGTTATTATCCTAGGCTGATTAGGAACAAACTGTTATGAGTGCTTACAACCACAATCTCCTGGTGACGTTACAGGAGGCTGTCATGATGAAACACTGCAGGAAGCTGTCCAAGTGTGTCTTTCTGATCCAAAAGAATACTAAAGTTTATTCTGCAAAAGACACAGTTGCACATGCTGCTTGTTTCAGCTATCAAATTGTGTCTTGGCCCCATATTTTCATGACATTGCACCCAGTGACTTCTTTCTCTTTCATTGGATTCAGAAGCTATTAGATATTACTCCAATCAGTCGTACATGTGAATATAAAATTGACTTAGTAATTAATTAAATTCGTACATGCCATATTGCCAGGAACACTATCAAATTATTTATTTCTTGATAATTACAAATGAGGTCAAACAATAAAAACATACTACTACCAAGTGTGAGCTCAGAAAATACTGTTGTTCTCAAATCCATCTAAGCTCTTGGAATGTTAATTTGTGAACTCTGAAAGAACCATATCTTGGTAGCATCACTAATGCTTAATCATCAGCAGTGTCTTTGTCAAAACATAACAACTTTGTGTTTGTGGCAACCAGAGATGTGAATGTACACTTGTTGTATAAAAACCACAAACAGCTGTATGTAAGACCCTTTATTTGCAACCATAACTGATTTTGTAGCTTAAAGCCACATCTTCAGGAGGGTATAGGCTTATACATTTCGACATATAAGACCAAATGTTTGGATGGATAGAAGACCCAACATTTACTGCCCAAATAATAATCTGCCAAGTGAGCACACTGTCTAATTGTAAATAGACTGAATGGTGCCATCAACATCCCTTAAAAATTGAACTGGAACCAAATTCCAAGAATAAAATGTCATCACACCATATGAGCTCTAGCAACAAAATGTTACCACAAAACACAATTACTATTTTTTGCTGTATATAACACATAATTCACAGAACAATCCTCAAAGGTATATTGCTTCTTGTGCTGCAGCTGATAGGACCCTGTATTTGGCTTCTGTAATTCTAGCTACAACTTTTTGCTAATTTAAATTCCATGAAATTTCTGCCCCAAGTAGCTTATAAACCATCTGAATCTACTTACAACACACAGCAGCATATCCAATGTCCAGCCTCATGATTAGACTCAGATATACTGATACTTACTACGTAGATATAATTAAAGTGCTGCTACTCACAGAGTTACACTGTGAACTGTAAGTATCATATGTCAGCGAAATTTGATAGATATTCTAATGTGTTAATGCATAACCTATTTATGCAGGGGAAAAAATTAGTTTCAATTTTGCCCCCCAGGTGCCAATCTGATGAATGCAAGAAAGATGTAGATAAATGTTTTCATATGTGATGAAGTAGGAATGGGATGTGGGCACAAAATGTCGAAAAATGATAGAGGCATAATGTTGATCTTATTATTAACCACCACTTACACAATTTGTTCAAAATTAGCATCGATGAGATGCTGCATCTGGAAAATGGCATCATCAAAAGCTCCTCACAGCTGTTCCAGTGGAATCTGAACATGTCCCTGGTGAACAAGTTCTTTTAGCTGTACCCACAACCAGAACGCACATGGAGTCAGATGAGGAGATCTTGCAGGCCATGCATGTGGAAAACCCCTGGAGATAACATGTTCATTGATGATTGCATTAAGCAGATCTTTCACTGAGTTAGTGACATGAGTCGTTGCTCCATGTTGAATGAAAACAGTGTTTTCCACACAGTTGTGCTCCTCCAAAGCAGATATCATATGCCGTACAAGGAGATCTCGATAAAGTGTAGACATCACTATATACCTGTCATGCCCTCTGGGCATATTCTCGTCAAAGAAGAATTGACCAAGAATAAAAATGCTTGTGAATCCACACTGCATAGTCACATACAGCAAGGGCAATGGCTTCTTTTTGTATTCACTACATCCTGTAGTGTAAAATGCTCCTCATCATTCTATGGAATATTACCCAATTACACATGTCATTAACTTCAATCCATGCCAGAAACTGAAGAGCAAATTCAGAATATTGCTGTGGATGATAGGGTTTCATTTACTATACTGCATGGAACTTGTACAGGTATCAGTGTAATACGAGGTATAAACTGCAAAACTTTCTGTACTGTTCACTATGGGATGGACAATTCTCATGTTACTGCATGAGCACTAGCACTATTCGGGGCACATGCTGCATGGTCAGTTACAGCAAAAGCAACCTCTTCACTTCCACTGGAATATCAGCCTTGTTCTTCTGGGTGCCACACCAAGCTCACCCATATTTTCGAATTTCATTATCACCTTCATTTAATGACTTCAGGCCTCTCTTCAGATCTTTCAGTTGGAGATACTCTCTCAAAGCAGCACTGTAATTGCTGCCTTTCACATATAATACTTTTGGTAATAGAGCACGGCCTCTCTTCTTGATAGCCATGGTATTCACTCACTTCATGGCTTGTCAAATGACAGTGTGGATAGCATACAGTCATACAAACAGTGTAAAGCACCAGATTTGCACCTGGTGGCCACTATTGGAACTAACTGAAGTTTCACCACCATATGAAAATTACACCCCACACAGACCTCCATGAATAGCTGGCCTTTATTTATAACCGCCCAGTACAAGTGTATCAATGGCTTACTGATAAAGAGTGTAATATAAGACAAGTTTGGTGGTGCAACATACCACTCAAGAGGAGTGATGTTTATCCCTATGTAGTTTCACTGATGAATGATCATGAACAAAAATCCTAAAACACGTTATTGTAGAGGAGAGGACATATATGGTGTGCATTTGTTATTTCATTTGCATGTGGAGAGCCATACTGAGGGACAATGTAAGTCTTCAGGGAGGGAAAGAGATCACAGTAATCTTGCAAGAGGAAGTACCTCTGCATACGTGATTATAGAAGCTCATAGCATTGCCGGCCTACTTTGTAGAAGTGTGAAGTCATCAGATAATATATAACTCTGACAACAGTTATGACTGGACACAAACAAAATGACATGTCAGTCTGATTCTATCAATCTGTGGATAAATTTTATACAGAGCTTTTGTGTTGGATGTTCAGATTTGAAGTTTGATGTTATTCAAAAGATGCTGTATGTGTTTGATGACAATACATGTATTGTATTAGGCTTGTGTGTAAGTTTGTAGCAATTTTGTTTCACATGTTGGTACTTTGGTTGCTATGGGTATATTTATTCATTTTTTTTTATTTGTAGTTTACTGTTGCTATTTGAGTTTACATATTGTCATTTTGTCACTTTTAGATAGTGAGTCAAGCTTTGGATGCTAGAAAATGCAATGCCAAGTGGAGCAATCAGAACATTTCCAACATATCATTCTGTCTGAGTTGAGTAGAGCGATGACAGCAGTGGACGCAGTCAGAAACATTTGCCCTAGAGAGGTGACAACAGTAGAGACACTCAGAAACAATTTGTGTCATGTATGGGAATAATGTCACTGGACAGAGCATGGCAAGAAAATGGTGTCATCCTTTTAAGGAGGATTCTTTTGACAATAGTGACTCTCCACATTCAGGAAGGCCTCTGAGATTTGATGAAGATTGTATCAACACATTAATCCACAATGATCCACATCAGTGTACTCAAGAGGTGGCAAATGTCATGAACTGTGATCATTTCATCATTGTGCAATATTTGCATACAATGGGGATGGCTAAAATATCACATGCATGGGTCCCACATGCTCCAATAATAAATCTGTGGGTGGCCTTAATATGTACATCTCTGCTTGCTCATCATCAATTTACTCGTGAACAACACCAACCATTCCTATCCTGTATCATCGATGGCAACAAAAAATGGTGTCTCTATGCTATCATAAGGAAAAGAAAGGCATAGTTGAGCCAAAACAAAGACCTGCACACATCCTCATTATAAATCTGTTAGAAAAAAAGCAATGTGATGTATTATAAACTGCTTTCCCAAGGTGTAATCATCACTGCTGGCATGTTTTGTCAACAACTGAGACATCTTGCAGACACAATACAAGCACAATGACCAGGAAGAGAGCGTGACATGAAGCTACTCACGATTACACTCCCCACATTCTCCCACACTGACACAAAACACTATACAGGAGGCAGGTTAGTAAGTCATTCCCCACCCACTTTATTCACCTGATCTTTCATCCTCTGGTTTTCACCTTTTCTGCTCTCTATTGAACAACCTCCAGGGAACTTCCTTTCCCAATGAAAATGCACTCCAAACATGGCTTGATCAGTTCCTCACCTCAAAACCTACGTTTACATTGAAAGCCCTATTGCACATTTCTATGTAGTCCAGTCTTAAAAAATGCAAAACTAAGGAAAATGTAGAATTTAATAAAGTGTGGAAACCCGCAAAATACAAGTAAAACCACATGTTGTTGGCATATATGATTATAAAATTGTAATTATCTCCAATATATTTTATAAAATCTGTATAAGTGAAGGAAATTAAATGTACAACACAATATTTATATGATAATTTGTTGTAATGAATTTCATTAGTTCTTAAAAAATCACAGATGTGTAACAGCAAGTAAAAACTCATCAAAAAATTGCAATTGGTATCTGAGTGTAAGGCAATTGAGCTATTTTCAGACATGCTATGATGACAAATTATACACCCAAACCTTTTTTTTTGAGAGGTCTATCCATTGTGCTCCCCCAAAAAAGCAAAAATTGATGAACGTGTTGAAGTAAATCGAACAAGTGGTTAAAGCATAAGCATAAATGCAGACAGATGCTTAATGACATCTTTGTCACCACTGATATTATTATTTAATGCTTTTGTTACAAGCTCCACTTCATATGCTCACCATCATCAAAGTTTAATGAGAGAAACAAAAATGTGAAAAAATGAATTTGCTTCCCTAACAAACATTACAAGCTTTAACACGTCAGCTCAGTGGATTACTGCATGCTGTGTAAAATGTAAATTCAAAGGAAATCTCAGGCATTTGTTTCACATCTTATACCACTGCTGCCTATCTTTATTATCTAAAGGGTGTGGTGCTAAGTACATTTATGGGTAGTGTATGTAGTTGTTGCAATGGTATCATCTCAGTTTTGAACATGAAAATCTTTAAAATGTGCTATTGCAAAACTCTTGTTCTACACTCCTGGAAATGGAAAAAAGAACACATTGACACCGGTGTGTCAGACCCACCATACTTGCTCCGGACACTGCGAGAAGGCTGTACAAGCAATGATCACACGCACGGCACAGCGGACACACCAGGAACCGCAGTGTTGGCCGTCGAATGGCGCTAGCTGCGCAGCATTTGTGCACCGCCGCCGTCAGTGTCAGCCAGTTTGCCATGGCATACGGAGCTCCATCGCAGTCTTTAACACTGGTAGCATGCCGCGACAGCATGGACGTGAACCGTATGTGCAGTTGACGGACTTTGAGCGAGGGCGTATAGTGGGCATGCGGGAGGCCGGGTGGACGTACCGCCGAATTGCTCAACACGTGGGGCGTGAGGTCTCCACAGTACATTGATGTTGTCGCCAGTGGTCGGCGGAAGGTGCACGTGCCCGTCGACCTGGGACCGGACCGCAGCGACGCACGGATGCACGCCAAGACCGTAGGATCCTACGCAGTGCCGTAGGGGACCGCACCGCCACTTCCCAGCAAATTAGGGACACTGTTGCTCCTGGGATATCGGCGAGGACCATTCGCAACCGTCTCCATGAAGCTGGGCTATGGTCCCGCACACCGTTAGGCCGTCTTCCGCTCACGCCCCAACATCGTGCAGCCCGCCTCCAGTGGTGTCGCGACAGGCGTGAATGGAGGGACGAATGGAGACGTGTCGTCTTCAGCGATGAGAGTCGCTTCTGCCTTGGTGCCAATGATGGTCGTATGCGTGTTTGGCGCCGTGCAGGTGAGCGCCACAATCAGGACTGCATACGACCGAGGCACACAGGGCCAACACCCGGCATCATGGTGTGGGGAGCGATCTCCTACACTGGCCGTACACCACTGGTGATCGTCGAGGGGACACTGAATAGTGCACGGTACATCCAAACCGTCGTCGAACCCATCGTTCTACCATTCCTAGACCGGCAAGGGAACTTGCTTTTCCAACAGGACAATGCACGTCCGCATGTATCCCGTGCCACCCAACGTGCTCTAGAAGGTGTAAGTCAACTACCCTGGCCAGCAAGATCTCCGGATCTGTCCCCCATTGAGCATGTTTGGGACTGGATGAAGCGTCGTCTCACGCGGTCTGCATGTCCAGCACGAACGCTGGTCCAACTGAGGCGCCAGGTGGAAATGGCATGGCAAGCCGTTCAACAGGACTACATCCAGCATCTCTACGATCGTCTCCATGGGAGAATAGCAGCCTGCATTGCTGCGAAAGGTGGATATACACTGTACTAGTGCCGACATTGTGCATGCTCTGTTGCCTGTGTCTATGTGCCTGTGGTTTTGTCAGTGTGATCATGTGATGTATCTGACCTCAGGAATGTGTCAATAAAGTTTCCCCTTCCTGGGACAATGAATTCACGGTGTTCTTATTTCAATTTCCAGGAGTGTATTTCCATGTGATATCTCTGCCACAGCACATGATCTGCACAAAAAGTATATTTGCACCACTTCACAAAATGCTTTCAACCCTACATGTATTCCCATCATTATAGAGCCACACATCGATTCTCCACACATCTAGCAGGCAAGACCATTTTGGTAAAAGTCTAGAATAGGGCCAGTGGCGTACTTGTTTTGTCCAAGAATGTTGTTGGCACTTGCTGTGAGCTATGATGGGAGTAAAAGAAGATGTGTCAGCTGCTTGTGTTACACAGCCAATGAGAGAGCAGCAGGCAGACAATATGTTTGAAGTAATACATTCAGAACAGTAGCACAAGTAATTGTGAAAGGAATATGAAAGCAATGGTGTTTGCAGATGATCTGATGATTTGGGGGTATAAGGAGGAGGAAGAGCAGTTGGACGTATGGGAACGAACAGTACAAGAATATGGGTTGAAATTTAGTATAAGTAACAGTGAGATGATTATCACAACAAGAAATAAGGAGAGAGGAACAACAGGAAAAACAGTTGGTGTGGAACGATTGAGGAGAGAGGAGAGTTTCAAGCACCTAGGAAGCCTGATAAAGGAAGATGGAAAGAACGATAGAGAAATAAATGGGCGGGAGAGAAATGCAGAAGCATTTTGGAAGACTGTCAGAAGCCTGATATGGAGTAAGGATGTACCTCAAATCAGTAAAAAGGTTATATATCAGTCATACTATGTACTGATCCTGACATATGCATCAGAAAATTATGTTATGAAAGGAAGAGAGAAAAGCAAAGTAAAAGATAGTGAGATGAAATTCTTGAGAAACAGTATTTGAGTGACTAAGATAGACAGGTTAAGAAATTATAGGATCAGACAGTTAATGAAGGTGGAACCATTACAGGAAGCGATAGAGAAATCAAGGCTGAGATGGTATGGACACATTAAGAGAATGGTGGAGAAGAGGGTACCCAGGAGGACACATCAGATGAAACTGGAAGGAAAGAGACCAAGAGGAAGACTGAGAGACAGATGGCTGGAGGAGTAGAGGAATGCATCCAGAAGAAAGGAGCAGACTGGACCAAGGTGAAGATGAAGAGATGGTGGCAAGACAGAAGACGATGGAGAGGCCTATTTCCCATACAGAGCTGGCTAGAGGATGGAAACTGTCCAAGATGATGATGAGAATGATGATGATGATGACATTCAGAAGAAAGGGTGTAACATCATTGTAAATGAGGATTACAAATTTAATTGTTCCTTGTTTGAGTCACAGCTGTTTAAACTGTGCTAGTATCTGCAAACCAAAGACAGTGTCACAACTCACGATATACTTGAAAAATAAGTGAAATATTTGTCTGCTCTGTGTTGCTACACAATCTAACGGTGTGATTTTTAGTTAAATCATGGGCAGAGGGAGGTGAATCAATGTTTTTTAATTGAACCATGGGAGGATGTAGGTGGATCAATGTTTTATAATTAAATCATAGGAGAAGGTTGGTGGATCAATGTGTATTAATACATTGAACACACAACTTTATTATGGATAGACATTGATCCACCTGCCTTTTCCCATGATTTATTTAAAAAACATTGATCCACTTACTATGTGTACTCATACAGATCAATAGTGTATTTATTTCACTACCATATTTGATGCATTTTCATGTCACTGCAATTAATCCATGAGACATGCACCGACGTCAGTCCTCTTTGTAGCACTCACTTCCATAATCACAAAATATTTCACTTGAAACTCACTAATACACTTAAAAATAGTAAACCAAACCATGGTTTTAATATCAGTACTAGAAATACATCGCCTCTCTTCTCACGTCTCATTGGTTATGTCAAAGAATCTTCCCACTGGCTACCCAAAACCGACAAGTTGCCAACCTATGAGCAGTAGATACCATCACGTGACTGTTTTTGTCCCTAATCTAGATGTAAGCCACTCATTTTACATGTGTCAGTGTGGCATGGTGGCTGCACTGGCTATTGAGTGATGTAACAAGTCACAAGCCAATAGAAGTTCACCAGCTACAAATGATTGATATTTATTTGTTTCTGACTGAGCATATTCTTCGTGACTCAGTGTTTGAATTTAAAAGATTGATGATCAATATTGTCGCTGAGTACAGTACATCAGAAATATATAAAAAAAAGACAAGATTGAGTTATAAGTGGCACAAGAAAAGTTGGCAAATGGGCCCTTTTGTCACATGTGAGGTTAGTTCAAACAATTCTGGAACTTTGTCCACAAAATTTTTCTACGCTTACCTTATTGTGACTTATTCTGCAAGGTCTCCTTTGAAATACTCTCCTCCACAACTGACACAACACTCCCAACGCCATTTCCACTTATGGAAGATGTCTTGGCATGCTTCTTATTCTGTTGTGCGAAGCGCTGTCTGCTAATTTTGTTTTATCTCATCTATTGTTGTAAATTCTCCTCCTTTTAAGGGGATTTTCTACTTCATAAATAAAAAAAAATTAAAAAAAACTCAGCAGGTGCAATGTTTGGAGAGTATGGAGGACAATGTAGGACATTGATGTCTTTTTTCGTGTAATAGTCATGCACCGACAGGAATGAATGTGCGAGAGCATTAATGTGATGCAAGAGCCTGGAATTGTGTCGCCACATTTCAAGTCATTTCCTTCTGACATTTTATCGGAGGTGATGCAACAGGTCCTGATAGTACCATCAATTAACAGTTTGTTTCTGTGGCAAAAATTCATGATGCTCTAATTCTTCGAAGTCAAAGCTATCAGCATGGCGTTGACATTTGACCTGACCTGATGAGCTTTTTTTAGTCTCAGAGAACATTTCCTGACCCTTTTGAAGACTGAACCTTGGTCTCAACATCATAACCATAGACCCACAATTAATCACCAGTTATGATTCTTTTAAAAAATTTCTCATTCTCAAGTGCACGACCCAAATGCTCTTCACAGATTGTGAGGCAAAGGTCTTTCGTGTCTTGACTCATGAGCCGCGGGATGACTTGGCACCAAAACAATGTGTTCATTATGCTGTGTCAGGATATCATGACATGATCCAACTGAAATATTAGTTCTTCTGCAATCTCTTGGACAGTCAGTATTTTATTGGCACACACAATTTCATTCATGTTTCTGACATGACATCGTCAGTAGACGTTGAAGGGCATCCTGAATGAGGATCATCCTTAACTTCCGTCTGGCCATTTTTAAACCATGTGAACCATTCATAACACTGAGTGTGGCTTAAGCACTTATCACTGTAGCTGTCCTGCATCACTTTTGTGTCTCCAAAAAGGTTTTCTTGAGTTTCACGCAAAACTTAATGTTGCTCCTCTAACTCTTATATCTCTAAATCTGCAAACTGTGTGACACAACATGCTAAACAATACAGCACTGAACAATAACTAAAAGACATAGAACACTGAAGCTTTCAGCAGTTACACATTAAACACACAGATGTGCAGGGATGCCAACCACATTTTGCTCTAACATACCACTGGCATGAAATCATGAATGTTCCGGAATGTTTTGAACAGACTTCGTATTGGTTCAGTCTGGAACACTTCATGCCAATTGTCCTGTTTTTACACTGCTGCCGCAACCTGGCAGTAGTTGCGCCATAATTACACTGTGAAGTCAAATGTTGCAAGGTGTGCTGATAGCGCCGATCGCGAATTACGTCAGCATTTCCTCTCTCATGTCTCCCGTCACTGCAACAACCTAAAATATTCCCTTAACTCTGCCACGATCTGCAGTGCAAACCATCTGTCTTTTATGCCACTTATAACTCCTTCAGTTGCAGCAAATGACAATAGGAAGAAAATGGGATGAAGTTAAGTGAGGCATCATGTAAGATCATAGAATAGAGGTAAACCTTACTAGGATAAAACATAAAATCATGGAATTTTTAGCATTGATCTTATAGGTGTTTGGTGGGGGCTACGAATTTACCATGTAGAATCATGAAAACCATAAAACTGGAGAATGAAATTGCACTGTATATGTAAAGGGTTCACATAATTATTCAAGAAAAGTAGGAGTAGCAATACTACTCTGCCATACAACAATAATTAGGCAAGGAGGAGACGAAGATTTTGATTGCCGCATCAAAATACATGGTCAAATAAATAAGAAGTAACAAAGAGTAACAATAAATCTTCACTGAACAAATCACATCCAACCCCAATGGAACCATTCAGTTCCTCCCTATTTGTCAACTTTGCTTCCCTTCTCATTTGTCAACTTTTCTTCACCTTTTGTAGCTTAAAACCAAGTTTAAGTGGATGTGGAACTGGATGAGAATCTTCCATATAAATTTCTTGAATAGGGGCATTGCATATTTGCTTCAATTAATGGTAATGATGTCATGTTTCATGTCCTATTTTACTCTCATGCCTAAACACCAATGGAGCTCACCAAGATCTACCATCTTAAATTTATTTATTTTTCTTCTTCAAGAATTTCTTTCATTACTATTTCTATTCAAGAAGATGATCAAGTCATCTAAATAAATGATAAGGAACAACAGGCAAGAATAGTTCACCAAGGCTTACTCCTCACATGTGAATACCTTTTACAACAAAAAAAACCTTGAAATGTTGAATTTCACAATCTGTGGTTTTTTTTTTAACAATCGTTTTGAATTGATTCACCGCCAAAACAGTTGTGATTCATTTTCTTTAACATTATTATTTTCTAATTTTGAGTGCATGGGATCTGTGACTGATTGATCAGTATCCCCAACATTGCCATTCAGTCAGGTCACTGTCACTTTCTGTCCATTCAAGATAAACTGCACTTCTATCAACATCAGCAGGTTGTATTGGTTATGCTGCTTTTTCAATGTTGTTAGGCACTACCAGTGGCTAAATTATTATTGTCAATCACATCATTACTGTCGATTATAATACCCTTCATGATGATGTTCCCACAGTTGCTTTCTGAATTTTTTAAGAACTGTACGTTATGAGCTTTCACAGTTGTCTTTGTTGAATTTGGTTTGCTTCGGTGGTATGCTTTAGAATCTTAAAGATAAGTCCTGTGGATCTGTCTTCTAACTTTATTTTTTTTTTTTAATTATGTACATTGAAAGATTAACAAGTGGCCTATATTTATTCAATGACTGCTCCATAATTCTTCAGAATTAACATTTTGAAGAGTTTTCATTGGAAATTGATTCTTCAAATAAGTTGCTGTGTTGGTGTCTTCAGCCCAAAGTGCTTAATGGTGCACCTGTCAACACCAATCTTGTCTTTTCAATGATTGTCCTATTAAGGCAATGTGCAATTCCATTTTGTCCTGGTGTGTAAGGAATTGCTGCCTCACACTGAATTACATTCATCGTTAAGACAGTCTTCATACACTGATTGACAGTCTCTTATCCATTATCTGTTTGAAGTATTTTAACAACCAGTTTCACTTTATACTTGTGATTTGAACTCAATGAAAGTATCACAGACTTCCTGTGTTGAATCTAGAGTGCAACCAAATGATATGCTTGACGACTATCCATAAAACAGAGAAGGTAACATGCTTTCCCCCATAAAGCCATGATCATTGGTCCACAAACATTAGAATGTACTATATTAAGCAGATATTTTGCTTTTCTATTTGACATATTAGAAAAAGAATGTCAAGACTGTTCTACTGTTATGCAATAAAAACATGGATCTAAATTTATCTACTTTTTCCTTTTAATAAACACATGCTTACATGATTCACATATCATAATTCTTGATTTCTACAGCATTTGCATGATGACACACTTCAATTAATCAATAACTGCCACCTACTTGAGCTGCAATCACTCTTGGTGTTCCAGGGAAAAGCTAAATCACTTTTGATGTGTACATTGTGTGGTACATCATCAAACAAAATGCACAGTCCATTTCCAATTGTTTGACTAGATGAAAACAAACAAAATGCACAGTCCATTTCCAATTGTTTGACTAGATGAAAATAAACTATGTCCGCAGCCTGGAGCATTATTACTCATTATCAGTTTATTCTTGTCATCTGTGGTAACTTCAAGATGAACACCACCCTCAGCAGTTGCCTCAAGACTGTTGTTATCTGTCACTTTAAGTTTTGTAATTGTGGTGGATTCAAAATTGTTGAACAAATCTGTTTGTTGAAGTAAATTGACAGATTATTGAGTCATGAATTATTAACCACTGACTTACTAAAATACTAGTAATATTGACACCTAAATTCTTAATCATCATAATCAAGGGTTGAAAATCTGCTGGAAATCCACATAGACTGATCGTAGTGACTACATGAACGTCCATTTTCTTACCAAAATTTTGAATTTGATGAGCAAGTGACATAATTTTTGATAAATATGCTTCCTTTTGATAAATATGCTTCCACATTTTTCTCAGAAGCCAATCATGCATCCATCAAGGATTGCAGCAGTCTGATGTAATTAGATTAATTCTGATCTTCGAATGCTGATCATAAATTTTGGCATACATCTTCAGCAGTCATTGCTCCATGATATTTTGGTTATATGGATGAATTACAGTAAAGCATATTTTGGATAGTACCTACTGTGTGTTCTTTGAATTGATATCAGTGCCAGCAATTGTATGTGCATTTCAATCACAAATTTCCAGTCATTGAAGTAAGCCATACCCATCAACTTTTCAAAATTAAACAGTCATTGTTCACTCAACGTCAAATTAGATATGTGCCGTTCATTCAGCAGAACAAATCTTGAATTTTTTTCAACAAAGTATGATACAACCACATTTAACACATGTAAAATGTGGTTCCTCATGATTACCCATGAGTAACAGTGAGGGCAATTTATGTCACATGCCTACTAGTGATACTGACTCATCAGTTTTGCAACAGATACTTTATTAATGTGGACATTTCACTGGTCTCTTCCTAAGCCAATAACTTATTGGATATTAAATCCAATCAGCCTTTATGGGAATATAACGTTGACAGCAACAAAATAAATTCACACACACTGCATTGCCAGAAACACAGATTATTTGTTCTGAGATAATTACTAGAGAGATAAAGAGCTTTTAAAAAGAAGAAGAATAATAAGTTACTACAAGGTATCAGCACAGAAAACATACATTTTCCCAACAGAAACCACTGCATGGCAGGTGTTCACAAAATGATGAGCTAGTTTTCAAGGTGAAACTTTTCCTGAATGGACAGAATGTAGACTTCTACAACCAAAGTATCCACCAAGTCATTCAGAAAAAGTGGCACACTGAAGAATGAATACAACAAGAAGAATTGGCACCATCACCACATTTCATGGTTGCAACTTTATTTTTTTGGAGGCAATAATGAAAATTTTATGACTATCCCTTCTAAAGATAGCTATATGCTACGCAGAGTAACATATAAATAAAAAGAATGTTAAAGAAGAAGCAGTAACAAAATAACTTTGCCACTTAATTGTGAGGGGTAAAAGAAGCTGATGGGATATGGATAGCCTCTTCTTCATAGGAACAGATGGGAAGCTTCTGGAATGTAATAAAGAGACATATAAATCTGAATACTTTTGAAAATTAGTTACCAGGAGGTGGCACCATGTCCACTGCCAAATCAATCAGTGGTGACATAAACACACCTCTTTCTTCACAATTTCATTCTCACATCTTCTGCAGCTGTTTCCATAAATTCCAGCAGGTATCTTTGTGTACAATGCCCAAATCCATAAAGTAATCTCAGGCTCAGTTATTGCTGTCTCTAACTTGAATTTCAACTGATTATTTTATTACAGAGACTCAGTAGAAAGCTACCTTCAACTCTTTTGCAATCTTCAACTCTTTGCTACTTTTTGCTACCTTCAACTCTTAATTTTGTTTTATCTTTGCATGCTCTGCTGCACAATTGCAAACGTAACTAAACCTCTGTGTTCTAAATGGTACATGTGTTCTGTCAACAATCAATTACAATTTCAATGGTCTGGCCAATGCAGTTATTCATTGCTCCAGAATTTGTTATATTCCTAACAGCCTCAGACCAAGTCTGTGGTTGTTGTTGTGGACTTCAATCCTAAGACTGGTTTGATGCAGCTCTCCATGCTACTCTATCCTGTGCAAGCTTCTTCATCTCTCAGTACCTACTGCAACCGACATCTGCTTGGTGTATTCATCTCTTGGTCTCCCTCTATGTTTTTTACCCTCCACGCTGCCCTCCAATACTAAATTGGTGATCCCATGATGCCTCAGAACATGTCCTACCAACCAATCTCTTCTTCTAGTCAAGTTCTGCCACAAACCTCTCTTCCCTCCAATTCTATTCAATACCTCCTCATTAGTTATGTGATCTACCATCTAATCTTCAGCATTCTTCTGTAGCACCACATTTTTCGAAAGCTTCTATTTTCTTCTTGTCTAAACTATTTATCGTCCATGTTTCACTTCCATACATGACTACACTCCATACAAATACTTTCAGAAACGACTTCCTGACACTTAAATCTATACTTGATGTTAACAAATTTCTGTTCTTCAGAAACGCTTTCCTTCCCATTGCCAGTCTACATTTTATATCCTCTCTACTTCGACCATCATCAGTTATTTTGCTCCCCAATAGCAAAACTCCTTTACTACATTAAGTTTCTCATTTCCTAATCTACCGTATTTACTCGAATCTAAGCCGCACTCAGATGTAAGCCACACCTAAAAATGAGACTCGAAATAAAGGAAAAAAATATTTCCCGAATCTAAGCCGCACCTGAAATTTGAGACTCAAAATTCAAGGAGAGAGAAAATTTTTAGGCCGCACCTTCAAATCGAAACGAAGCTGGTCCATTGTAATATGAGACACAATTTAGGTCGAATGAATGACGATACACCTACAGTAGTTTGGTTCGAGTCGTAAGCTTAGCAGTTAAACTTTACCAGGTAACCCTTGCTATGCATCAGGCACTCCGTCCGTATTTATACGGGTACCCTTCCTTTTTCACGTGCTTCGTCTGGTTTGAATCAATTGCTTATTTTGCTTTGATCTGATAAGTGCCGTTTTCTTTGTTATAGGTGTTTACGTCACTCTAAGCTGAAAATGCATTACTGTACTGTGTCATGCATTGTTTGTCGCATTCTTATAGTGTGTGTTTACAGCTTGTCGCCACTCGCGGCATGGCTTGCTTTTGTGCACGCTACCGCTGCTTAAGAGAGAGAGAGAGAGAGAGAGAGAGAGAGAGAGAGAGAGAGAGGAATCGTCTCATTAGCAAACAACGGCAAGAGACTGCTATCTGTTGTTATATACACTGCTGCTTTCTTTGATAATGATCAACAAGAACCAAATAATGGACTGCATATGATAGAACATGTTCTGTACGAGAGTTAGGCGAAAATTTTTCTCCGTTTGAAAATCTTTGCGGCCGCTTCTTCAGTACATCAAATTCTGCACAGAAATTAGAGTCATCTTAGATTTAAAAATCTAGTCAGTTGCCGTGCTTCATTTCTGACTGTATCACTATTAGGCATAAGTATAATACGAATATAAACATGACACGATACGTATATTCTTCCGCGTTTGCTGTTGTCTCACTCTAGATTCATCGTTTATTAGGCAGACAGGATTTAAATGAGGTAGCAGCAAACATGAGAGAATACATGGCAAAATGTTTATGTTCGTACTATTCTTATGGCGAAGAGAATACTGTATGTGATTCACATTTCATCAGGTTCCTATTAGCAACTCTCTCTTCTCACAGGTAGGAAAAAATTCAGAACGTAGAGTTGGCCATATTGACAAACATCCCAAACCGTCTTGCCAGTCAGATTTTCACAGTACATTGAAATTCTGCTGCATTCGAAGATGAACAATACAGAATTTGTATTTACTTCGTTGGATAATGTATGAAAATGTAGGGTTGAAACTCGGGCTGGAGAAAAAAAACCTCAACTTCCATCTTTTTTAAAATTTATTTTCTGACGCAGAGGTTTTGGCCCCAGTATGTATCTTTGCGCCTACAAAGCATGCCTGTGTAGCGCTACATATATTCTACAGCAGAAATTAGTTGTGGCGGCACCTACCAACATTTTTCAGAACTTCTGCTTGCTTTGCACTCCATTCTAAGCCGCAGGCGGTTTTTTGGATTACAAATACCAGAAAAAAAGTGCAGCTTAGATTCGAGTAAATTCGGTAATTCCCTCAGCATCACCCAACTTAATTCGACTACATTCCATTATCCTCATTTTCTTTTGTTGATGTTCATCTTATATCCCCCTTCCAAGACACTATCCATTCCGTTCAACTGGTCCTCCAAGTTCTTTGCTGTCTCTGACAGAATTACAATGTCATCAGTGAACCTCAAAGTTTTGATTTCTTCTCCATGAATTTTAATACCTACTCCAAATTTTTCTTTTGTTTCCTTCACTGCTTGCTCAATATACATATTGAATAACATTGGGGAGAGGCTACAACCCTGTCTCACTCCCTTCCCAACCACTGCTTCCCATTAATGCCCCTCAACTCTTATAAGGTTTCTATACAAATTGTAAATAGTCTTTCGCTCCATATATTTTACCCCTGCCACCTTCAGAATTTGAAAGAGAGTATTACAGTCAACATTGTCAAAAGCTTTCTCTAAGTATACAAATGCTAGAAACGTAGGATTGCCTTTCCTTAATCTAGCTTCTAAGATAAGTTGTAGGGTCAGTATTGCCTCATGTGTTCCAATATTTCTACAGAATCCAAACTGATCTTCCCCAAGGTTGGCTTCTACTAGTTTTTCCGTTCGTCTGTAAAGAATTCACATTAGTATTTTGCAGCCATGACTTATTAAACTGATAGTCCGGTAATTTTCACATCTGTCAACACCTGCTTTCTTTGGAATTGGAATTATTATATTCTTCTTGAAGTCTGAGGGTATTTCGCCTGTCTCATACATCTTGCTCACCAGATGGTAGAGTTTTGTCAGGGCAGGCTCTCCCAAGGCTCTGTCAAACTCTTCACGCAGTATCATATCTCCCATTTCATCTTCATCTACCTCCTCTTCCATTTCCATAACATTGTCCTCCAGAACATCGCCCCTGTATAGACCCTCTATATACTCTTTCCACCTTTCTGCTTTCCCTTCTTTGCTTAGAACTGGGTTCCATCTGAGCTCTTGATATTCATGCAAGTGGTTCTCATTTCTCCAAAGGTCTCTTTAATTTTCCTGTAGGCAGTATCTATCCTACCCCTAGTGAGACAAGCCTCTACATCCTTACATTTATCCGCTAGCTATCCCTTCTTAGCCATTTTGCACTTCCTGTTGATCTCATTTTTGAGACGTTGGTATCGTATTTACTTGAATCTAAGCCGCACCTGAAAAATGAGAGTCGAAATCAATGAAACAAAATTTTCCCGAATCTAAGCCGCACCTGAAATTTGAGACTCGAAATTCAAGGGGTGAGAAAAGTTTTAGGCCGCACCTTCAAATCGAAACAAAGTAGGTCCATTGTAATATGAGTCACAATATAGGTCCAATGAATGACGATACACCTACAGTAGTTTCGTCCGTGTCGTGAGCTTAGCAGTTAAGCTTTACCAGGTAGCCATTGCTATGTGTCAGGCGCTCCCTCCATATTTATACGGGTACCCTTCGTTTTTCACGTGCCTCATCTGGTTTGAATCGATTGCTTATTTTTCTTTGATCTTATAAGTGCCGTTCTCTTTGTTATAGGTGTTTACGCCACTCTAAGCTGAAAATGCATTACTGTACTGTGTCATGCACTGTTTGTCGCATTCTGATGAAGAGTGTTTACAGCCTGTCGCCGCTCATGGCATGGCTTGCTTTTGTGTGCGCTACCGCCGCTTACAATAAAAAAAGAATAGAGAGAGGAATCGTCTCATTAGCAAACAATGGCAAGAGACTGCTATTTGTTGTTACTCACACTGCTGCTTTCTTTGATAATGATCAACAAGAACCAAATGATAGACTGCGTATGATAGAAGATGTTCTGAACGAGAGTTTAGTGAAAATTTTTCTCCGTTTGAAAATCTTTGCAGACACCTCTTAGTACATTACATTCTGCACAGAAATTAGAGTCATCTTAGATTTAAAACTCTAGCAATTGCCGTGCTTCATTTCTGACTGTATCACTATTAGGCATAAGAATAATACGAATATAAACATGACATGGTATGTATATTCTTCCGCGTTTGCTGTTGTCTCACTCTAGTTTCGTAGTTTATTAGTCAGACAGGATTTAAATGAGATAGTAGGAAATGCGAAACAATACATGGCAAAATGTTTATATTCATATTAATCTTATGTTGAAGAGAATACTGCATGTGATTCACAATTAATAAAAGTTCCCATTAGCAACCATCTCTTCTCACAGGTAGGAAAAAATTCAGACTGTAGAGTTGGCCATATTGACAAACGTCCCAAACAGTCTTGGCAGTTGGATTTTCATAGTACATTGAAATGCTGCTACATTCAAAGATGAACAATACGGAATTTGTATTTGCTTCGTTGGATAATGTATGAAAATACAGTGGTCGAAACTCGGGGCGGAGAAAAAAAGCTCGTCTTCCACCTTTTTTTTAAATTTATTTACTGACGCAGAGGTTTTGGCGCCAGTATTTATCTTTGTGCCCGCAAAGCATGGCTGTGTAGCGCTACATATATTCGACAGCAGAAGTTAGTTGTGGCGGCACCTACCAACATTTTTCAGAACTTCCGCTTACTTTGCACTCAATTCTAAGCCGCAGGCAGTTTTTTTGGATTACAAAAACCTGAAAAAAAGTGCGGCTTAGATTCGAGTAAATATGGTATTCCTTTTTGCCTGCTTCATTTACTGCATTTTTATATTTTCTATGTTTTTCCAATTGTTGGCAGTAGTTAGAACAATATTTTTGTCCATTATCTGAAATGTGAGGGTTCTACATTATGTAAACCTTATGACATAAAAAGTGCTCAGTTCCACAAAACAGTTAACTATTTAATATATGTATAAGAAACATACGGTCATGTATGAAACATCCTAGCAGACTAAAACAGTATGCTCGAGCCACACTTGAATTTAGGACCTTTGCCTTTTGAGGGAAAGTACTCTACAAACTGAGCTACCTCAAGCACGACTCATGACCCATCCTCACAGCTTTACTTCCACTATTACCTCTTCTCCTCCCTCCAGCTGCAGAGAGAAACGTGGTCGTGTGTGTCTGTCTGAAACTTGCATGAGATATTGATTTCGTTTGTTATAACCACATATAAGTAAATTTAAATTCCAAATCTAACTTTGTCAACATCTGAAGTTTACAGAATTCAGCTAGGGCAATGTTGTTGCTATAGGAGAGCCCATGCATGATCACTGTAGCTTCGTTTTCACAAATGACAGTATTAATTATTGATAAAATATGAACTGGTTGTTTGACTCTTCAGTAAAATGCAAAATACTTGATTTACATAGTACATGGCAGTCCTGCTGTGGAGTCTGACAAGACATTGTGTAATTTACAATAGTGATCACTTGAAAAACCATCATGGAAAAGCTAAAAGCCATCATTAAAACTGAAGTCTGGCACCACTCAGAAATGTTACTTTCCTAAATTGCACACCTACCACTTCTCTGAAGACTCTTCTTTACGATGGAATTTATGGAATAAGATTTCTGAATCGTAATAATAATAATAATAATAATAATAATAAATGAGTCAAGGATTTCTGTTAGCTGCATGGAAGTAGTTCACAGTAAAGATGCACGATATGCAGTTGTGTAATGTAGACAGCCCCCTGTTGTTACAGGTGTAGGTCTTGTAATATACAGAATCACAGACAGGCACAACAAAGAAGTATGCTAGAAATATTTCAATTTTCGAGGAAAGTCCTTCTTCAGAAGTTGAAACCACAAACATTCACATAACAGCAACTCGCACACACATGGCCTGACGTGGCCTTAGCACCTGGAGACAGTGGCCATTTATGTGAGAGTTTTCTATGTCCAATGAAGGACTTAGTCCACTATCTGAATATTCTATACATTCTTTTATGGCTATCTGCAGCTCAATTCCTCCTCTATGTCATGAGTGGCAATTTATCCTTTCCACATTTCTGTTATTCCAGCCTGGAATTTCCATTGTTTGATCTCGTAGTATTTTTGGACTTGATATCTCACAGATTTTAGTTTTTCTATTCAGCATACTGTTAACCCTATCCAGCCTTCAGTCCATCATGCAGGAACTGGGACTTTATATTCCCAATTTGTGTCATTGTCTGAGCCTGGCATATGGTCAGCCTTGAAGTTCCAGGCACACTGTACAACCTTTGAGCACTGCCGTTTCCTCTTGAAGCCTGTCAGTTTCCTTGGCCCTTAGGAACAACAACAACAAGTGACTTTGCCTTTTCTCTTTAATCAATGGGCAGCTCCCATAGTGAATGTACAGAAATTTGGTGTTACACCATGCCTTTATGGTGATTTTTAAATGTCATTGCCCCACCCTAATAAACTCTTCCTCTAATTAGCTGTGGGACAGTTCGTTTCAAACCTTGACCAGTTTCCATTTGCCAAGGAGCCAGTGAAAATCTTAGTATTACAAGTGTTTTCAATAAGTAACACAATGCTTTTTTTCCCCCCAAAAGCAGTTGATTTTTAGAATTCCAATACACCATCTTATCCCTCACTCTTTCAGCTACAAATCCTATCTTTCAAGATAATCTCTGCTCAATGTGACAGCCCCTATTTTTCAACATAATCTCTGTTCAATGTAAAAGTCCCTATTTTTCAGAATAATCTCTGTTCAATGTGAAGGCCCTACACCACCTTGATGCAAGGGCCTGTTTGTCCGCATGGTACCACTCTACTGGTCGATGTCAGAATCAATGTCTTCATGCATCAATAAGCTCCCCATTACTCATGCACTACTTTGCACAGAGTGTATCCTTGATTGGGCCAAACAGATGAAATCTGGAAGGTGTGAGATTCAGGCTATAGTGTAGATGAGGAAGAACAGTCCAATGAAGTTTTCTGAGCTTCTCTCAGTTATGCAAACTTGTATGAGGCCTTACATTCTCATGAAGCAGAAGTTCATTTGCACATTTGTGTCAATGAACAAGCTGAAGTCATTTCTTCAACATCCTACGGGTCACACAATACACTTCTGAATTGATTGTTGTGCACCATGAGGCAGGACATCAGATAGAATAAACCTTATAGAGTCCCAGAAGACAGTCACCATGACTTTACCTGCTGCAGCTTTTAATGTTTTCTTCAGAGGAAAGGTGGTGTAAGGCTAGTCCACGGACTCCCATTTTGTTTCTGATTTGAAGGGATGAACATATGTTTCATCACACCTATGATGATGTTTGACAAAAACTTGTCACAATCAACCTGTAATACATAAGCAATTTTGCACAGATGGTCCTTCTTTGCTTTTTATGGTCTTCTGTCAAGCAGTGAGGAACCCGGCAGACATGCACTTTAGAATATCCTAACTGATGGACTAGTGTGGCAGCACTACCAACAGAGACATCCAGTTGAACAGAGAGGTGTCTGATTGTGATCTGTCAATCAACTTGAGTGGGTGTATCTGCATGCTCCAACACTGCGAGAGTCACAGCTGTGTGCAGCCAGTCAGCACATGGGGCATCAAATAGGTTTGTGCAACCTTGTTACCTTGTTGCGATGGTGACAGATGCCTTACCCAACAACTCACCATGCTTTTATCCACTACAAAATCTCTGTAGACATTCTGCAAGCTCCCCTGAATATCTGTGATGCTCTGGTTTTCCACTGAAAGAAACTCAATTTCAGCTCTCTGCTTGGAGTGCACCATTACACATGCCATTTTGAAGGCTGTGTATAGTGCTGCCACATAGTGGAATTTGCATTACTGAATACCCACCATAGAATGCCTTTTTGCCCCAGCTATTTTACAAAGGTTTTTGGATTGGCTAATAGCAGATACTCCCCAAGGCATCAACTATCATGATGACATCCTGATTATTGTTTTAAAAATGATGAACATCTATGTAAATTACATTGGGTTTTTGCTGCTTTGGCTGAAAAGTGTCTAAAGATATTGTTTAAACATTCATTACTTCAACCTTCTGTCACCCAGGATATTTCCTTAGAAAAGGGAGGTTACAGCCAAAACAGTTCTATGTTGAGAGAGAGAATCAACAACGTGCTGGTTCCCACACCTTTGAATGACTTCCAGGTGTTTTTCAGTAATATTAGCTATTTCGCCAGGTTTATTCCTTGCCTAGACTTTGGACCAACTGCACTGCTGGTCCATGGCTCTTCAGAAGGATTTTCATACTATGATAGCTTGTATATGGTTGGCCCTTTATTAAACAATGTATCAGCCTCAACTGCCATTAGTTTTGCTAACAGATGCCTCTCCTCACAGGGAATCTTGATAAATTTTAGAAATATTGAAGTGGTATCTCAGAAGGGTTCCCTAATACAGTATGCTTTCCAGCATGTCTGAGCAGAAAGACCTGGTAAATTACCAGCCCCAGCATCACCTATGCTCCTCAAATTTTTTGTGAACAGTGTGGCTACTCAAACTTGGAAAATTTTCTGAGAATTCCAGGTGTGAGGAGAAAGATGGTGTCAAGAAGCTTCTGATAAACTGAAGGGGTGGGGGTGGGGGGGGGCAGCAGCATGTCACAATAATGACTTTCCTTTTTTCTCAGCTGAGCTGTAGACCAGCCATAAGTACTAATTTAACTGCAGTTTTGGAACGTTGATAATATAAACAGAATAATATTCAAAATAGGCAACATACTTTTAGCCATTAAGTACTGTAAAATTTGTGATTTATAAAACTCAATACAATTCAGTTTCAGTGCTAGTTTAAAAACATAGGATTCTCTGAGATTTTATGAAATTCCTGAAATTCACTGAGATTTCCCTGATATTTTCAGGTACAATATAATTCCCTGAGAATTCCAGGTTTTCCAGAACAATTGCCATCCTGGTATAATGTCAGTTACTCCAGATTTTCCAAGGAATCCTGCTGCTGAAGCAGGAGGATGACAATTGTTATGTGGTGGTATCCATAGTTCTTCCACAATGTAAGATACATCACTTCTCGAAAGTCTCATAGGGGGAACCTCCCACATAAAACAACTTGTTCACTGCTACACGTACTGGCCACATCACATAGACAGTGCATAGTTATTTGACCTGCCAGGCAAAAAATCCATCACCTCCACAGCTCTTGACCAGAATCTACTCAGTAATGGGGCCAACTGTATTCAGATTTTGTCAGAACTTCCTTGGGAGTCACAGGGCTCCTCCTTCTTGCTGATTCTTTCTCCAATTTTTCATATGTTGTGACATTGTGTGCCAGTCAACTACTACCACTATTACCACTACTACTTCTATCGCTATCCACTATCACTGAGGAGGCCCTTGTGGAAATCTTTTCCATCAAAGGTGACCCCCCCCCCCCCCTCCCACCACCCACCCACACTGCAGCACTACAGTTATGGATAATGGGCCTCAATTTACAGTTGTTGCCATCCAACAATTCTGCATATGTAATGACATCAAACATGGCATTGTCACACTTTCAATTCACATCATCTCTAATGGCATGGTGGAATATACTGTCTGCACCTTTAAGATCCAAATATCAAAGGCTATGAGGATATCAATGTCCAAATCCACTCTCAATGCTTTCCTAATTGCCTACAGAATGACACCCATCACTGCCCACAGTCTAGCAGAATCAAAGCATGAGTGTGTCTACCTGATGATGCTTGATCTTTCACTAACACCGCCTGCTCAAGTCAAAGCAGATGCAACACCTTTTCATGACGGAGATCTCACGTGGGCATATACATTTGCTTGGGTCATGGGTTGGATCCAGGACAACAATACTGTTATTTAGTTCTAGTGGCAGTTAGAGTGGGGTTGATCCAAAGGGATCAGAATCATCTTTAGTCGGTTGCATTGTGGTCAGATGCCTCCACCAACCATGGGACTACAACATCAGTAACAGTCTCTGCACCACGATCTACAGCATCGCACTAGGATGATGGGCAGTTGCTGCTTCCCTATTATTTGAGCCTTCTGCTGGAGATCTTCATGAATTCTGACAGTATGCCATCACCAGTAGAGTCACTGATGCTTCCAGCCATTCAACCTGAGCAACAAGTGGCAGCCAGGAGATTGACTGATACCAGTCTATAACTGGCAGTGTCACTACCATTGGTGTGCAGACAGTATCTTCAGATAATTGGTCACTAGGCCGTGTTAGCCAGCTGATTTAAGGCAAAGTGGCCTCAGGCTCACTCTCACTTCTGTTTGAAAGATAATGTGTCCCTTTCCACAGCCAACTGAAGTACTGTGATCATTCTGATTTGTACTGGCTATTCTCGGCATTGTTCATGTTACAACTGGGAATGACACTGACAATGCATGGATAAAATAGCAAAGTGTCTGTCTCAGACCCCCATCCCCCATTTCTCAGCACCCTTAGTGGCACCTACCCACTTTTATTGAGAATTTTATAAATATATCTGTACAGAGGCAATGTGTGGAGTAGTACTAGGCACCTGCAGGCAGGTATCTCAAAACAAAGGATGTTAATGGGTTGCCTGCCTGCAGGCACCTATGACTACTTTGCACATTGGCTCTGTAGAGGAAAATTTTTAAAATTCTGAATGAAGGTGGGCAGATGCCACCCAGGGTGTTGCCTAACAGGAGAGGGAATGGTCTTAGGGGGACCCTTTGCTATTATATACACACGTGTGTCAATGTTTCAACCCCCATGATCATACCAAAGGAGGGCTCAAAACAGAAGACTGAAAGTGCATAAGCATCCTTTGCTGCTTCAGAACATGTTCAAATTTTGTTGAATAATTTTGAATGGTCCCTAGCTGTTCTAGCCTGTACATGAGAGCAAAAATTGTGGCCATACTGCACTCCAAAGGGGTGCAATCATGTTATATTGGCATAGAACCCCACAGTATCCTCAGAGAAGAACTGAACAATCCGAGCATCTCAGCAGTGTCAGTGGCGGTCAATAATGTTGTCCTGTTGCTCATTACCTCACGAACTGTAATTTTTGACCACAAAATGTGTGGTTAAAGAAAGGGGTGGTTCAAATGATGCCCTTTTTGCCAACTGCCTTCTGACCTTTTGTGCCAATTCTGACTGATGGTGTGTCTGAAATGTTTTCTTTGGCCATGCATAACAAAATCACATGATTTCAATGTTGGGTGTCATGGGCCTGACCTACACCACAGTGATGTCAAATAAAGGTGGGAAACATGGGTAAGAGTGGTGTGATGACCTCATCATTGTGTGACATGTTCCCAGTGACACTGGCCACAATTGTGATGAAATTTGATACCAATATGAAATCATTAACCCACTTTACATGTGAACTTCTGAGCTCTCATCTTTCTTCACATGTGTCAACATCTTGCTGTTTGAAGTGTCATCAAGAATTAGTGTGAGGTTACAGGGTGCCACCAGTTTGCACCATTATGGAGGAAGGTTGTAGGCAACTCTGACACAAATTTCAAAATTCTGTGTCAAAATGGGGTACAATTATGGGATTTTGAAAAAATAATCCTTTAATTGTTTAGCACAGTGTAGTAGGTTCCCAGCAACAGATGAGGAACAGTCTTTCCATGTATCTAAGACAGTAACAGATGTTTTACTCCTTCCAAGGCAGCAGCTTCTTGCTAATTTATTGGGTTACATTAAGCTGATGTAAATATAGGTAGCATTGAGCAGTACACTGATACTGCATTATTAACACAATGTATAGATTAAGTTTATAATAGTTGATTCCAGAATCTATTTTTTTGAAATGTATATCATGTTTGTTCTACAAATATCAAGGTTCTCCATCTTGATAGGCTCTATAGAACGTGATGAATGAATGAAATGGAAAGAAAATTCACTGAATTGAAGCAATAATAAGACAGGATTATCTGCCAATCAGCAATATGTTCCCCTTCAGATAAAACTATTTATATAAAATTTGTTCATAACATACAGCACTAATAACAAATAATTAGTTTCTGCTTTAGTCTTTTATGTCCTTCACATCTATTGCTCTTTACAGTTTATCAACTTTATATAATTTTTCACAAATGCCCAAAAAATGCACCTAAGAATGAACTGTGATAACTAAGGGCTCTATCTGTAAAGTTTTTGATGTCACTCAGACAGTAAAATCCACTTTTTTTTCTTGGAAGAATTTAAAGCTTAGGAATGGGTATGTGACCTGATATTTTTAACATATGATCACTTGAGAAGCTTAGAAACAAATAAATAAATATTACTACAGCAAATGCTGCTGAGGTATTATGCCACAAATGGCTTTCAACTCCTTAGAGGCAGTCAGCAGGAAGGAAGGAGGAATGAAATGATATCTCAACAAATCCCAGTACACTATTGCAAATAGTATGCTGTTTCTTTGCCTTCATTCTTTCTTGTAGTCAGTTTATGCATAAGTGAGCTGATTCAGTTAATAATATGATGTACCACTGCAATCTTCCCAAAGTTTATTGTTTTTATTACTTGTGAAGTTCATTCTCAGCAACTTGAATATTAGACTGTCATTAGTCTGTATCTCAAAACATCTATGTGACTTTCGGTGAAAATGCATGTATCATGGCCTTTCTGGTGTAGACTGGTATAATCCTTCCATATAAACCTGTTTTGAGGAAATGCACTGCCAATATACAAAATTACAACTTTAAAATTATGGATTTTGGGATGCCTTACCAGTGCTACAAGTTGATTTAATGTGACATGCAAAAGCTATTTTTTCTGACTTTGCACATAGTTTTTCCTAAGCTAAGCAAATTGCTCTCTACAGTTAAGCATAGTCTACTACTGGTTTCTCATAAACTATTTACATCAACAAAAGTATATAAAGCCATATTTTTACTTAATGACATTCAACTTATCTCTCCAGGATAACTGTGCTTAACAAGTGTAAGACGTGAAATGAAATCATTTTGTGAATTCATTTAACATTCCAAGGTGCAAATCTTGCAATAAAATTTTGTAATGTTAAAAAGATTCATAAATACAAATATTTCAACGTGAACAGAGAAGAAGTGCAATAAGAAGCCAAAAGTGCAAGTCTTTGCATGAGGTAAAGACTGAAAATCTGTTTTTGCCACATACACATACGCCAAAATTCAAGCTCAGTACTTCACAGAAATAAAAGAATTATTCCATATGAAAAATTGAAAGAAGTATGTACTGTAAGGAAGGGGAAAAATGAAATTCTATAGATGAGTACTGGGAGCACCTACAAGAATAGGTAGATAAATATATTTAGATTTTTAGTGGGTCGTCATACAGTGTGACATAGTATTAAACAAGGCAACATTACTTACTACTGCAGGTTCAGTGTACAGAAAGACAACGACATGGCATGAGATCCAGCAAACTACTACACTGCACCAAGGAAACTATTAAGTGAAAATTGTGTAGTGCAGAGAGGAGAGAGGAGGTGCAGAGGGGTGAGATGAGGATGATGGGGAGGTGGGGGGACTCAGCAAATTAACTTGGCTGAGGGAGGTAGTAACAGATAAATATTTAGAAAATGAATATAAGACATAGAAAACTGCATAGTTTTTGAACTATAAAACATTAAATCTTGTGTACAGTAAGAGAATTCAAGAAACCAATTTGACTAAATATAAAATTGGAAATCTAAAGTACAGAGAAAAAATCTGAATGGGGATGAAGGTTAAGATTTCAAAAGGGCCATAAAAGTAAAATATCTTTAATGCTCACAACAGTGTTCAGCTGAACCTGCTTTAGATTGAAAAATATTTTCCCCTTCCATACTCCATACTACCAACAGTCTAGTATTTTGTTCTTTAAATCTACACAAGAAAGAAATGTAATAACTTAATCTGCATGTAACCTTCATAATACTGTAGACCAAAAGCACACATTTCCACAATGTTTTACATACTCTTGTTCTGGATAAACTCAGTGTATCATTTGTGCTGGATAAAATGTTTTTAGATATGCTGTGAAACTTACAAGCTGAGGCAACAAATAATACAACATTGATATTTAAACCTAAAGTGATCAGATATCTCCAGTAATACTGAATGTTAGAGGATCCCTGTAATACAATAAAGCTGGGGAAAAAACTATCAGCTATTACCTAATTTGCAATCAAAATTGATAGGCTCACATTTCAGAGATAGATAAAAAACCCATGATTGTTATTTCATGGTATGGATCAGCGTAATACATGTAAATCACATTTCCTGAAATATGGTGTCACAATATTCTTATGCAACTATATAGCACTGATATCATTAGCAATTCTCAGACAGTAAATTGATCTTAAAGAACAGCTGAAAATATGAATAAACATGTAACCAACATCTGATAGATTGTTTTTGAACGAAAAACTGGGGAAACCTGTCTAGGATCATAAAAACACATTATGTATAAAGTAAAATATGAAAACATTCTTCAATGACATATGGCTGTAAAAGTTAAGATGATATTAAGTGTAAAAAAGAACATACTACTCATTCCTTGGTAATTCTTACCAGGTGTATGAAACCCACAAATAGCCACTCATTCAGTAGCTGCACTCTCCACTCTCTTTGGGGGAAGGTGTGGGGGGGGGGGGGGGGGGGGGCGAGTTAAAAAATGCTATTCAAGTTTTCTTTAATTTTTTGTCTAGTAATGTACTATGATAATAACAATAATGTCAATCATAATACATTCACCTAAAGATAAACTAAAATATTCTAAGAACATTCATATCAGAATAACAATGGTTACATAAATGTCCATTATTAATATGAGTTTTATTAGCATAAAGGTTATTTATTAAAAATGAAACAAATGTTACAATTACTAATAATAAATTATTTATATGTTATAATTTGTATTGCTAGAATATTATATGAAAAAAGATATACTAGCGAAGTAAAGTACATAATATAATTAGAAGAACATCACCATTACTATGTTAGTCCACATGGTGTGTGTACAACACTACTTCAGATTTGAGGTGCAATAGCAATAATAGTTAAAAAGATCCTGTGTATCTTGTAGTGGCTAGTAGTCTTCATGTGAAACTTGTGAACAAATGTAACGTGTCAGTTTTGATCTTTTTATGTATTCATTTATTTAGTCTCACAGGTATACAACAACCAGATCTAAATTAATTAATGAGGGATACTGAAAATATTTTTAAGTTTTAAAAAAATGTTTCCTTCTCATTCTGAAATGATAGTTACTAGGAACAACTCTATCTGTAAAGTTTTTGACGTCCCTCGGGCAATAAAATCCACTTTTCTTCTTGAAAGGATGTAAAGATTAGGAATGGGTATGTGACCTGATATTTTTAACATATGATTACTTGAGAAGCTTAAATTTAAAATCATAGTAAGATGGCAACTTTGCAAGTGATATGTGCTCAAATGTAAAAGTGTTAGAAAACAAAATACTGTAACAACGCTTCAAGACTTTTTCTCGTTATTCATGCTTCATCAATAATTTTTCTGAAATAAAATTGATTATAGGCATACAATATTTTAAGGGACTTCCCAACCTAATATTAGCTGTTCTGGTTTAAAGTTATCATAACTGTAATCTAAAGTAATTGATGGTCTCCCAACCTAATGTTAGCAGTTCTGGTTTACAGTTATCATAACTGTACGGTAATTGATGGTCTGCTGCTGACAGTGTGCCAATGTTGCACTTTTCCAAACCACTGTGCAGATTTACAAAAGGGTGAATTCCTATCAAAATAAAAGCCAATTCCCTATATTAATAAAACAGGCTCTTTCAGATGTGACTACTGGCATGTCATACGCTTCCATGGTTTGCTCCCCAGGCACTCATTAACCCAAAGGCCTCTCATCTAATTGACACATCAAAATAAAATTTGTCACTTTTAAGTCATTTTTTCCTCTTTATTTTCTGTTTACTTGCACCATTCACCACATATTTGGAGCAGATTCAAACATACAACTATACAAATATTTCCTTGGAACAAAGTAAATACTCATACAGCCGTGAATCACGAAATTTCTTTACCTATTAAACCAATGTTGACTGTTACTTAATACAAATGTTGAACCTGTAGTACACTTTGACACTCATAGAACACAAGTTTCTGATCTCAGATTAAATCGTTATATGGACTACACATCATTCATTGCTATATACAGGTAACAGGATGTTTCTTCCCAGTGCACACTCCTATCAAAAAAACACATTCTTACAGTACAGTGTAGCAAAAAGTCATTGAAGACAAAGTCTTGTGAGTGGAGTGCACACATTAGAAACTCAAGGAAAATTTATAAAGCTTTGTAGGCACAACCAAGTAAGTATTTAGGCAATTTTTATAATGGTAGAAATACTGTTGCCTTTCCCAGATAAAATGTGATATTGATAGCTCCATGTAGTTATTTCAGCAATGGTGAACCATGGCTTCCAACATAGATTTGCTATTTTTTATATCTACATGATCACCACAATCTGAAAATCACAAGATAAGCTGTATTTCCAACTGATGGAACTGTTTTTGATTTCTTTGCAGTGTTTGCAACATTGTCCATCCTCTGCATATATTACTGTCTAGTTTTTGCCATGTAGAGGCACATTCATCTCCCAAAAAGATCACTCAAATTCATTTATTATGAATTTTTAATGACTGGTTACATTATTCAGACACAATTTACTACACCTAAAAATGTTTGAATTGGAAACATAGTCTAACTGTCCATTGTCTGTATATATTATTGTGTAGCTTCTGCTGCATAGAGGCAAACTCCTCTCCCAAAAACGATCACTCAGCTTCATATATCATGAATTTTTAAAAACTGGTTACATCATTCAGGCACAATTTACTTCAATGTTTGAACTGGAAACACAGTCTACTTTGATATTCATTATATCAGCAATGAAATAATCATTATACCAGTAATCTCATACACTTTCTGTGTTTGAATACTGCATATTGGACTACAGATTAAAAATAGAAAATGTCATTACAGTTGTCCACGTTCTGAATATATAGAACTATGCAATAGCACAAGACCTGTCTGACTTATCAAAATCACTAACCTCTTCTCGTGATTTTGCTCACATATGCATTCGCCACATACATTACCACATCTTCTCCTGCCCTCTCTCTGCATCTCATCATTCCCCCCCCCCCCTCTCTCTCTCCACCCCTTGCCACTATGATTGCCTCGTCCTATCCTCCCACCTCCATCTGTCCACCTTTGCCTCCCCACGTTATTTGTCTCTCCATCCCCTCCTGCCATCTCTCCTTGTCCACCTCCTTCTCCCCATCTCTCTGTGTCTACATCTCCCCCTCTCTCTGTCTATCCCCTTCTCTCCCCTCTCTCAGTCCATCACTACCTCTACCCTCTCTTTCCGTCACCACCTCTACCCTCTCTCTGTCCATCTCCTTCTGCCCCCATCTCCCTATACATCTCCACCTACACCCCTCTGCCTGTCCATCCCTTCTCTCCACCTCTCCCTAAACATCAACTCCTGCTCCTCCCCAACACTCTCCATCCATCTTCTCCCAGTTGCTTCTCTCTTTATCCATCTCCTTCTCCCCTCTCACACTATCCATCTCCTCCTCCCCTCTCTCTGTCCCTCCTCACCTTCACTCCTTCCCCCATCTCTCTATCCATCCACTCCTGATCCCTGTCACTCCCCGTCCAACCGCTGCTGTTCCCTCTCTCTGTCCATCTCAATGTTTTCCCAGCTCTCCCATCTGACTGTGTAGTCCCTGCAAAACAAGTTGACAAAGAAGGCTGATACTATTCCTACAACATGCCTGCCATGCAGAACAGCCTGCACATTAGCTGCTTAAAAAACTTTTTTTGCCGTAGCCTAATACCCAAAACTACAAAATGTCATGTGGATTTAGAAGCGTCACAAGTTCTGTTTGTAAGAGACAAGCCCACACAGGAGCTGTCCTCTCTCAAAATTTCATTATAGACTCTTCATACTATAGTAGAGCCCATTCATCAAACAGTGTCTAGTCCTTTATTTTAGTTGTTTTCAGTACAATATAAAATCATATATTATGTTTCACATCTGCACAAAACTTCTTAACACTGTTTTGCATATGTGTGGCATTATTCTGAATACCACGTCAGACAACAAGATTTTTTCTCCTTTAAACAGTATGTTTTGATTTGGCCACAGAATAGATTATCATGTAGATAGCATTTCTTTCAAACACTGGTAGCAGAGGACTGCTAACATGTCTCAGTTTTTCAATTCTCGACTGTCTTTAAAAATGTAAAGATGTGATCCGTCCTAACCCTTGTCAACTTTACTATCAGAATGGGAACAGTTGATCTTGATGTGTTTAGAAATGACCTACTACACAATTTGCTATACTCTTAGTACCTAATCATGTGGCCATGTCACACATTCTGAGCTCCAGAGAAGGTTGTTCTTTGGTAGTTGCATTACCTTATACTGACTTGGTATCCTGTCTATATATTATGTACACAATTATGTTTGTCACACTCACTTAAAATTGATGGTAGGTAATTTTATTCACTCACAACAGTTGTCACATCATATTCTTTATTATTCTTGTGGATCCTCGTTGCTTATTAAATTACTAATTCTTTATAAATTTGTTGGAGCATTTATTATTTTGTGTAACAACCTTGTATGGATTTTTCTTTGCAGCTGAACAATTTTGCAATGATAACATATCTTGTACAAAAGCTTCATGCATCGGATAATACTACTACGTTTACAAAATACTTTTACTCATACAGGATATCTGTTACATGATACACTTTACTATTTTTGTAGCTCCTTGTTCATCATTAAATTGCCAGTACTTTCCATGAACTACCTTCAGTAGCTACTGCCTTTTTTTCTGTTTGCTTCTCTAAATACAATAATAATTTATATTTCTGAAAGAATGGTTCTCCCACTCTAGTGCTCTGTGTGTGTGTGTGAAGGGTGGGGGGTGAGGGGAGGGAAGTAAGGGAGAGGATTACTGAATAACTGACCCATCTCCAGGCATATGATCTTTACACTTACCATCTCACTGACATTGTCTGGATTCTACATTTATACATATGATTCCTCATAACTAACAAGTGTGCTCACTGAAGTTGCAATGGTACACACACATGCATGCTCTAGCATATAATCCCAATGGATACTGTTCTTATGAAACATTATCATAAGTAAAATATAAACAGAACCTTAATTTCCAATGTCAGTGCATGCAAAGTGCATCCACATTATAAAATTAATATGTCTGAATAGTGAGTTGTTAAAACAAATGTCTTAATGGTGAGTTAGGTGATAATGAACAAGCATTACAATACAAAGGCCTTATGTAGTATGAAGAAACAGTATTTTAGTGTGTGATAAAATGGTGGCTTCCAAATGTACAAGTTATTGCAATACTATAGATCATTAGATTTTTCTCTCTAGCTGTTGCAATGTAGTGGAATGTAGTTTTATAGAGAAAATCAACTAGTGTTCTTCAGACAGTAATACAGTCTTTTAAGTTTTTTTATCTGAGATGGCAACACTGCAGGAAGATGTTAGTTGTCTATTACAACTTTATCTTATAATCTCTATTTTTAATAATATTTCGTTTCTGGAATTTATCAATAAATGTAATCATACATGTAATAAAGAAGATCATCTTTTCAATATTTTTAAGAAACTTTTTGTCTAAAATTAATGTAAAACTACAGTGCAAAAACACTCTGCAAAATAAATGCCCATGCTCATAGAATAAATAAATGTAATCTGTGTAACTTTTTCTGCTTGAATACATATTAAATAGTACACAGACCAGGCATATTGCCTACAGGGAAGTCAGTGAGAATCTTGTAAATTATTTTAATTCACCATCTTGTAAAATATTTTATTTTATATACAGTATTTCAACCTCAAGTCACTCAAACTGCATGATTACCCATGTAAACATACTTAACAGTGTGAATGCCTCTATGAGTCCATGTCAGCAGAGAAGTTACTATGTAATGTGTTTAAAATATTAATTTATTTTAAAATATACTTTACTCTTGTGCCTTTCGTTTATTCTACTTCAAGTTTTCAACATAAAGACACATCCATAGAGATTCCACATGGTTTTATGTTTAATAATGAACAGTACTTTGTTGTGCAACATTGCTTACCTGGACCTTCTCCCATTTGTTCCTCATCTTCTTCTTCCAGAATGTCATCTAGCTCAGCATAAGCATATTCTTGTTGTGACAGCCGCTGCTTCCCATAAACGCCTTCATCTGTGGATAAATTAACTACCTTAGTGAGAACTCAATGAGTGTGTAAGATGTTTTATCACACATTAATTATGACTTCTTTCAACTATCTAATCTATGAATTAACTAGCATGTCAATGTTAGTGGCAGCTGCTACAGCAGTAACTAATCCTACCACAAGTCAAAATATAAAAGCAGCGTACCGCTGTGGCCAAGCGGTTCTAGGCACTTCAGTCTGGAACCACATGACCTCTACGGTCTCAGGTTCTAATCCTGCCTTGGGAATGGATGTGTGTGATGTCCTTAGCTTAGTTAGGTTTAACTAGTTCTAAGTTCTACGGGACTGATGACCTCAGATGTTAAGGCCCCTAGTGCTCAGAGCCAATTGAACCATTTGAAATATAAAATCAGTACTGTATTTCACTTTGTTACTCCTCAATTTGTTTCAAATACACAGGGATAAAATTAAAGAACAAAAATGTGAAGGCAGCAAAGAGAGAATAATAATATTATTCAATGGTAAAAGGATTAAATGAAGTAAATCTTTGAAAATTGTAGATTCAAACTGAAAGAAGCTGTATAAACAGCAGGCTTTTGCAAACAATGTTTTATTCATTAAGATTTTCTTGAGTTTTTGTAGTGAGTATACGAAGTTCCAAAACACTGCTGGCTCATTGAGTATGGTTGGCAATAAATATCAGTTTTTCATTAATTTAAAAATATCAGCATATGTAGGCCTAATCAACGTGAGACATTTCTACAAAAAGTTTACACAGAGAGAGATAGTTTAATATCTTGAATTTGTATTTTAGTGTGATGGGTGTGATCTCATCTCAATACCTAAAGATCGTTAAAATTACACAGGCACAATGGCATTTGGCACCTCCTTAAAGCCAGAAGGCTTCTCCTGTGTCCACAAATAAATAAGAACTTCCTGCTTTCGTCCTTCACAAAAGTCTTGGGAAGACATCGTTACATCACTGGACTCTTGACATAAGATTTAACATTACCAAATCTACGTTCCATTCCTCAGGATGGCTTCCCTCTTGGAAACCCTGTTGTGTTCCTATAGTCCAACAATTAAACTGTGAACTTTATCCCAGTTTTCCTCCTTTGTATTTCTTTTTTCCTCATGACTCCCTTGATTCTTCTTTCATTACCTCTTCTGCTAACTGCTAACTGGAGTACACATATTGAGTTCCTATCAAATAAACTAAGCAGCTTTACATTTGCAATGCAAATACTAGCAAACTCTACTGACATGAGTACATGAAAAATAGCATATCACAGTTACTTTGAATCTGTCATTAGGTATGGTATCATTTTCTGGGGAAATTCAAGTAGTGTATCTCGAATACTCAAACTGCAAAAGAAAATTATAAGATACATGTGTAGTGCACAACAAACAGAATCTTGTCGCCCATTATTTCAGAATATTGCAAGAATGCACTTAACACGATATTCATAGGACCACCATTTTTGTAACCATTATTTCTTAATATAATTGTTGTAGTAATGATAATGATAGTAATAACAATAATAATAATAGTAATAACTGTTATTATTATGTAATAATTGCATTAAGAAACATAATGGTTACAGCAATGGTACTCCTATTAGCATGGTGTTAAGTAAATCCTTGTAATATAGTTTTTATCTCAAATTCTTCTTCTTCTTCTTCTTCTTATTATTATTATTATTACTGTTGTTGTTATGATTATTGGTCTCTAACAAATGTACTATGCATATTGCAATGTCAGCTGTAAATAGAATGTTTAACAATGCATGGCAAGAAGTAAGAGGGGCCTGAACGCTTAATCTTGACACATAAGAAAATGCACAAACAAATAATTAGTTGTGAAATTTAGTATTAAAATAATTATTTGAAATAATTACAATCTCTTCAGTACAAAAATCCATTCATATCACTTGCAAATAACAAACCACACTTGTTATCTTTGAAACAATATCAGGAAACTGTTGGATTCCTTTGTGTAGAGTGAAATGGATGATTATTCATCGTCACAGAATTAAAATAGTGCAGATGTATGCATTAGGACACAGATGATTTACTGGAATTCTACCCAAAATTATGCACTGTTTCAAATTTCTGCACCCTTGGCAGCTGCCTAGTTTATCAATGTGATAGGATTATTTCTCAACCATTATACAGGTTACACACTGACCAGAACTGGGATACTCTGCAGTCATTTACATTGACTTGATGTCTTACATAATGCACCAAACTCAAAATCTGAGGGCTTTGCATGTTTGTTAAGGAATTCTTCCTACATGGATCTAAATAGTTATTTCATCATTTAGGAACATAGCTTTTTTATTACTGTGTGCCCAAGTTTTCTTTACTTCTTCTTCTTCTTTTTCTTCTATGTGATCAGGTCCAGTGGACCGCACACTGCTACGATTTTCCTCCTCCATAGTATTCTGTCCATTGCTGCTGTCCACCACATCTGTTGATGCTTGGTTTAAATGTTCGTGGAGTCCATCCCTCTAACGCTTCTTGGGTGGATCAGGGTTTTGTACAGTCGAAACTTGAACTGTCTGGTGAGATATCTGGGCCGAAGCAGTTGTGCTAGGCTGTGGTAAGATCAGTTTCCTGCTTGTATTCTGGCATTGATCTCTGCTTTACAGGACGAATTCTCAGTGAAAAGTGCCCCTAGGTATTTAAATTCATGCACTTTCTTGTAGGACTGGTTTCCCACCTGCAGTGATTGTATATGACCAGCAGTCTGACTTTGACCACATGTCATAACGAGGTACTCTGTCTTGGCTTCGTTTATGTTTAGCCCAAATTTGCTGGCAGCCTCCTTTAGACATCTGGTCATTTGCTCCAACTGCTCTTCAGACCTAGAGAGTAAACAGATGTCGTCTGCATAGGCTAAGTATGCCAGTCTCTTTCTTTTGATTTCAATCCCTTCTTTCTCTTGGAAGGTCTCATGTATGATCTTCTGGAGGGCAAAGTTTAACAGGATAGGGGCCAACCCATCTCCTTGCCTGAGTCCTGTCATAATTAGAATTCCTCAGTTACGCGATTTCTGTTTTTCTCCTTTACACATGTTTCACTCAGGCAGATCTCTATCAGCCTGATGAGTTTCTCTGCTATGCCAAACTCTCTTAAACAGCTGAGCAGGCTCTTGTGATGCATACAATCATAGGCCTTCTCAAAACCAACGAATAAAGTATACAAATCTTTACCATATTCACGCAGTTTCTCAGTGAGCTGCCGGAGACTGAAGATATGATCTACTGTTGACCTTCCTGGCCAGAAGCCTCCCTGGTACTCCCGAATCACAGATTCTGCCACTGGCTGAATTCTATGTATGAGGCAATAGGACTGGATCTTATACCAGATGTTAAGCAGGGTGATTCCTCAATAGTTGTCACATTTCAGTTTGTCGCCCTTCTTATGTATTGGACAAATCAGAGCTGTTTTCCATTCTGCTGGTAGTTTTTCTTTGGTCCATCCCAGTCTTCTTACAAACAAAAACCTGTTTTTTCCACTTAAAAATTTTTAGCAACTAGTAAACATATCCATGTCCCCTTTATGTCAACTATCAAGTGATGTAACCAATATGTACACTAATCTGCTCACGTTATACAATATTAAATGTGGAAAGACTCACCTCTTAAAACATTACAGATATGTTAATGGCACAAACAGTAAAATTTATGGCTCACTCAATTTAATTTTGAGCAATACATTTTCATCTTTAATAATAAGATAAGCAAGCAAAAAAGATCACTGCTATGTCATTAATCATAGCAGATATATTGTATTGTATTTTATCTTTATTGACACCTCTGATAATGCAATGTAGAATATGGTATTAGAAAATTTCTAAAATTATTGATTGTGTGAAATGTGAGTAACTTAATGTGAAGTGATGCAGTGACTTGTTATACGATTCACCCACCCTAGTTCACATGGGTAGTACTAAGTATCTTGTGGTTGGACAACTCATCTTATGGAGTGGTTGTTATGCTGACAGTCACTGCATAAAGTTACAATAAAAATTCACACAACAAAATTAGGCAACTGTGTAACATCACTCTCATATTACTTAAATGATTTAAGCAGTGCATGCCATGAATTTCTTTGGAGGCAAAAATGTTATCTGCTCCACATTAATCTGCCTTTGGTGTGATATCTTGTGGCAATAATGAGAGCTGTGAGCGCTCTTACAACTTGGCTCATCCAACTGCAATGCCACTTTAGGGCAAGCTACAACTAATTGCCAGCTGCCTGACTGCAGTGGCAGAATAAGGCAGACTGTCCCACAGCAATGGACTGGTGTGAGCTTCAGCCACTTGTCGACTGTCCAACACTATTGCTAGCCCAGAGTGAGTTACATTTTCTGTGTGACCAATTTTCCAAGTGTAGGATCAGTACAAAGCACCCTCTGCCAAACATGATAAGCATGCAGCATCTCGACTCGTACCATGGTAAAAAGCAACCTCTGACACATGATATTAGTATGAAGCACCCTGTGCCATGCAATATTGGCTCAAACAGCTCTCTACCATGCCACATCAGCTTGGAACACTCACTGCCGCTCCACATCAGCATGGAGCACTCTCTGCCACAGGACACTGGTACAAAGGAACCCCTGGCATGAACATTGTTCCCAAGTCTTGTGCAGCACACCACATGAGTAAACACTTTTCATGCCTAGCTGCTTTACATATATTTCTCCTGCTGCTGCTGACTTGGACTTTCTGGTATAGTTATTGGTGTTCTTCCTATGTTCCGATCATGAAACAGTTGGACTTGCTTATGGAATACGTTCGAAAGAAGTGTCAGTGATATGGCCCCCAAGTTTATCAGTGTTTGGCAGTAATAGCTGCCCCTTCAAGAGTGACAGTTTATGGCTCAGCAGGAACAGCAGGCTGCTCTCCTTCAGCTTGTGGCACAGCAACAACAACTACATCGTGACATTATGAATAATTCCACTAACAGCTGGTAAAATTGTTGTTTATTGAAACCACAACCAATTTTGGGCCTAAGGCCACACAATCATCATAGGCATATCCATCACTCATAGTCAAAGTTGGTGAATATTGTCAGTGCTATGGAGAGGGAAAGGTAACAAAGGTGTGCTCCATTCATTTAGGAATGAAACTTGTCTGTATCTATAAAGAAATTAACAAAAAAATTGTAGTGAGAGGACACTAAAAGTTTTAAAGGGGCTGAGTTGACGACAAAAATTTGTCACTATTAAGATGATTAGTCACAGATTTTGCAAATTACTATGTAGAATGTATCAGGTGGCAGTGTTTTACCAGTGTGATGGCAGGGCAACCCAGTGTTTGGCAAAGTAAAAGTGGTACACAAGAATGACAAAGAGAGACCAACTGCTGGTGGAATCAAAGCTATCAATGTGGACAGTGTGCCATCATATACTCATGACAATGAATAGTGGGGCTCTACCCTGACAAGTGAGAATAATACAGAATTTTATTACATACCAATATTTAATCATATAAACAATCAACATTAGCCAGAAAGCTATGGTGCTTTAATCCTAATTGGTTATTTAACATGAACTGTGCATTTTCTTTTTTATACATAAAAATTTCTACTTTATCTAATATATCCAAAATATTCCTTTTTTTGTTTTTTATGAAGCATTTTTTAATTTTCTGAAGGGCTTCTGATGTTGCGCTCTCTTTGCACAAGTGCACCATTAATGCACATCAGGGATTATTTAAGTTAGGGCATATCTGAATGCTTATTCAAAATGACATACTGGTTTGCCCTGTGTATTTCTTACTGCAATCATTGCATGTAATGCAGGATACACCTACTTCATTATATTTATTGTCCGCCCCCGGTAGCTGGTGCTACACAGAGCAGAATGGACAGAATATATGCCACCCTCACTTTAGACACTAAAGTCAGTAGATTCGAGGTGATACCAGCTGCCTTCTCTGACCACCTTGGAGTGAGGTGCAGCATCAAATTAACCAGCCAAAAGACATATTGGCATCGCCCACTATGGAAATTAAATATCAATATCAATACCATCTCTGAAAACGCTCTAACTTTAAAGATGCAAAAAACTTGGCAGTCTGTTTTAAGGATGCATACTAAATATAGAACAACTATTTAATGGTGGACTATGGCCGCTAAGAAAAAGCAGTGCTGATATCTTATGCCAAAGAAAGGACAATGCGGTCAAGACACACAATGGAGTTTTACTACTCTTGCTTAAGAGACCTATACGACCAACCAATGTCTCAAGACGTCTTTATCAATATTAAAAATGTTAAAGCCAAAGTGATAAGTATCAAGAGGGTACATTTGCAGGGATTACAAATCAAATCACACACTAGAACGATGCTGGAGGCAGAAAACACCTCCATCTACCACTTGATACAACACACAAAAAACAGAAGAAGAAATTTTATTGCCAGCCTCAGAACGGACGATAACAGAGTCCTGACAGAACAAAGGGATATCTTAAATGAAGCACATAGATTTTTTCAGCAATTATATTCTGGAAATGCTACTGACGATAACTCAGTACAAGAGTTTTTACAGAACTCCAGAATAGAGGCAGTTGTTACAAATGAGGAGAACGGAGGTTTAACGTTAGAAATTACGAATGACGAGGTTTTTGATATACTCAAATCTTCACCTTCACGTTAGTCTCCAGGCCCAGATGGGCTGCCTGTGGAGTTTTATAGGACCTTTTGGCACCTAATAGGTTCCCAATTCACGGAAGTAGTTAATGACGTCTTGAGAGGAGAGGAAATTCCTGCTGCTTTCAAGGAAAAGGGAAGGAGTACAGACACGAAAGATATTACTAAAATGAGGCCAATCAGTCTAATGAACTCAGATTACAAGGTAGTTGCACGTGTAATTAAAGAACAAATGGGACCGATTTTAGAAAAAGTCATTGGATGCCACCAGACGTGTCTCCCTTGACGTACCATTTTTAAGACTGTATGTGAATATCGAGACATTATTTCTATTTTCTCATCATCGTCAGTGAATGGAAGCATTGCCTTCATTGATTTTGCTAAAGCATTTGACAGAGTCAACTATGGATATCTGTTCAGAGCCTTGAAACACATAGGTTTGAGATGGCAACTTAGCGGTTTTAATGAACATCATTAGAGGCATACGAACCAAAATCTCGATCAATGGACAATATACTAATGAAGTATTGATATCTAGTGGAGTTCCTCAGGGAAGTCCCCTGTCCATGTTGTTTTATGTGGTTTCTCTGGAACCCCTTTTACGGCTTTTGAACACAACCTCAGAAGGCATAACATTAGCTGGGCTGAAGACGGTTACAAATGCATACGCTGACGATGTGGGAGTTCTAGTAAGGAGTGATGATGACTGTGCCCAGCAAACAGACAAGTTATTGTTTTATAACAGGGCAACTGGTGTGAGGATAAATGAAATGAAAAGTTCCTTTTTAAATGTACAGGGTCTTGACAAACTGCAGCTACGGTGGGCAAACAGGGTGGAGTGTCACACTGCTTTGGGCATAACTTTTTACAGTTGCCCATTAAGAACAACAGCTGCTAATTGGAAACAGGTGTTAGGAAAAATCAGAGGCAGCTTAATACTGCATGAAACGAGAGACTTAAATATCAAGCAAAGAATTAAACTAATAAACTGTGCAGTTCTTTCCAAAGCTGCATATGTCGCTCAGATTTTACCAACACCTCCAGACATAGTGAAATCTATAATGAGCAAAATCTGTCGACATATATGGAAAGGCTATATTTTTAGAGTAGCAGTAGGAACGACTACATCGAGACCCAAAAACGGAGGCCTAGGGCTGACAGACCTTCGGAGAAAAAACACTGCCCTCTTCATTAAAAGAACGCTAAAACTTATAGAGATGCAGCCGAACAGCATAACTGCCGCTCTATTTGACCTTCTTAAACCCGAAAGCATGCAGCCACCAGTAGATGTTCACAACATAAATTACAACCTAAAGCATATTAAGGATTTTTATGTAGAATTAAGCTACTTGACATGCATTTTAACAGACAAAAATAAGAGGACAAGTAAATATATAGTAGAGAAGTTACAATCACGCAAAAACCAAAATAAAATGGAGCTGAAGTATCCCAACGAAAACTGGGGAAAAATATGGACTAATATAAATAACAAAACACTGACTACGGAAGTGCAAGCGTCATGGTACAGAGTTGTCAACAACATTATTAGTACCAATGAAAAACTGTATTCAATAGGACTACAAGCAACTAATGTGTGTGAAAAATGTCACAATTTGGACTCATTAAAGCATCACTTCATCTGTAATGGATACAAGAATATTTGAAATGACATTGTATTGCAAGTCGCTTTTCTCAAACGGACCGATGGAAGAGAAATCACACTAAGCGATATACTCTTCCCAGAAGAAATTTCCTTTCCACCACAAAAAAAAAAAAAAAAAAAAAATGTCATCTTGTGGCTATTCGGAAATTTTGTCAATTATGTTGTTAACAACAAAGGCAATGACAATCTACAAGAATATCGAGAATATATGAAAGACGAATGCTTCAAAATATACCAGAACAAAGACCATAAAAAGAAGTTTGGAAATATGATGCAAATTTTGTTTCAGAAACAAGGCATCGGTTAATACCTAGATAATATGAAATCGACCGAACAAGATAGACTGCCAAAGTAGGGGATTGCTGTTGAGGGCGAAGTACGGTGGGGACTTTGTGTGCCTTGGGACCGATATGGTAGCTGTGAAGGCCTCAACAGAACCCCGAAAAAGCATGTTTTCCCAAGAAGTACAGGAGTCATGCCACAGCACAAGAATAGTAGAGAAAAACTATTCTCATGCAAAAGACATGCATCACTGAAGAAGTTTAATTTCCTCTCTTAATTTTTACTTTTGATTCTCTCTCATTTTTGTTTAAATTCTAATGGAAGAATATTTTGCGTTCCGTTAATGCAGTCAATAGTATTTTAGAGAGAGTTATTTTCACTGTAATCAATTTGGATTACAATTTACAATTTTCTAACATTGTCTTCAAGATGAAATTCAGTTGCATAACCCATATAAAAAAAATAAAAAATGGGGCATTGAAGCTCGCCGAAGAAGGCGCATAAAGGAGAGCGAATGGAAGGGCTAGAAGGAGAGATGGGAGGCCCATCCCCATCGACGCGCAAGTCGCCAAAGTAGCGTCAAATCAAAAGACTTGCACCAGACGAGCCATCTACCCGAAGGGAGGCCCTCGTCACACGCCATTATTATTATTTTTATTATTATATTTATTTACCATTGCTTTTTCCTTGTGCCTAATAATAAAATTCTGTATTATTCTCACTTAAAAAGGTAGTGACAAAGTGCTCCTAGTCATGAGTATATGTTGTCACACTGTCCACAAAGATAGCTTCCATCGCGCAAGATGGCGATTCTCTCTCTGCCATTCATGCGGTCTGCTTTTACTTTGCCCAACACTGGGTTGCCCTGCCATCACACTGGTAACACACTGCCACCTGATACATTCCACATAGTATTTGCATAGTCCATGACTAATCATCTTAGCAGCAACATTTTTTTTTTTTTTTTTTTTTTTTTTTTTTTTTTTTTTTTTTTTTTTTTTTTTTTTTTTGCCAATCCAGCCCCTTCAAAGAGTTTTAGCGTCCTCTCACTATAAAATATTTTTGTTTTTTCTTTTTAGATGCAGCCAAATTTTGAAACTTGACTCTGTCACCACAAGTTTCACCTATTAGCAATTTTTCCTAAGTGAATGGAGCACATATTCACTACCTATTATTTTTAATAGTATTGACATTATTCACTGAATATTGAACTTTGACTAGGAGTGATGGGTCTGCCTATGATCTTTTGACATGAATATATTTTATATATTCCTTTACTAATTTTAATGTCCACAAAATGTGGCAACACCATACTTGGCTTTTTGCTATGTAGGTTGAACCTGATAATGTGGCTTTAAGCCACGAAACTGTTTGTGTTTTCAATGAACAACAAATTTTCCATTGTTCCCAGAATTGTTCCTAACATCATGCCTTTCAATAGCTGTGGATGCCCAGAATAGAAAATAGTTTGTGAGAGTCACATCAATCAGCAGTCATGACAACGATTTTACCTTTGTTCATTCCCTTACATGAATCTTCGGAGAGATGGAAAGTCTACCTCTGACATTTTGAACTGTACAGTTGTTCTTTTACTATTTTGTCTTTGCTTCTAGGAGTCATTTATAACAATTGGTGCAGAAATTGCAACCACTTCCAAACCCTAGCCATTTGTCTTTCGATGATCTCTGTGCTCTGTCAAGACAACAGTTTAATCAGTGTCATGAACAGTATGTACAGTCTTATGAAGCATGGGCTACCAACTTGCACAGTCTTGCACACAAGTGCTGTTTCATGTGTCACAACTGTCAAGTTACATATGCAGAATGGTTAACATGATACTGTTGTTGCCCCTGACAAGGAAGTCACAACTAAAGCTTTGTCCAAGTCCAATCCCAGTCTTGGTGAAGTGCTTAAAACTGCACAATCTATTGAGGCTGCTTTGGCAGCTCGGTGTGCCTTTGCAAATGAAATTCAGGTATCCCAAGTCATTAGTTGCCAATTCAAGCTGGTGTCACCTGTCATTCTGAGTCAACATCCCCTAATTCCACCTGTAAATTATGGGCAATCGGATTGCCAGTATACTGTCGGAAATTTAACTACACTTATTACGCTGCTCCCTCTTCAGCTGCCACATGTTCAGCTGCGGAACGAGGTGCACACTGTTACTGAGAGCTCAATCTGCACTTGAAAATGTTCAAATTGATGTGGAATACCAGCTGTACATTGGCACCACCATGTCTTTAATCAACAAAGACACCTCTCAGCAGACTGGTTCACCTTTGCTGCAACTACCATGGTGCTAGGTCCTGTCTTACTGCTGCTTCACCATTCCTCTCCTCAGTGAACTGTCACTGGTCAAGGTCTTTTTCCTCATGCTGATGTGTTGCGCACATCACATAAGGAGACTTTTGAACAAAAACTCAGGTTTACATATAATGTCATGGCTCACATTTCTCTCAAGCATTCTAGAGTGCCTCAGTTTTGCTGAGATTTTCCACTTTCATTTGTGGTTCATAAGGCAGTTCAAGCATAACTCACATGGTTTAAGGAATAAGACATTATTTCTCTCTTTTCCGTATGTCAATGGCTGACGCCTGTGGTGGTCATTAAAAAACTGAATGTGTTACATATCTGCGCTAATTTTCAGTTCACTATTAAATCCCCTACTTCTGACTCTACATACAGCCTCACCCCAAAAAGGAGTTTTTGGTTACACTGGCAGGGGGCTACTACAATTCAAAGATAGATTTCAAGGAGGTGTGTTCCAGCTACTGCTAGATAATGCTTCCTGTCAATTGCTAGTTTTAAATAAGTCAATTGATTCATTTCAGTACAAATGTTTACTGTTTGGCGTTGTGACTGCAATGATGATGATGTTTGGTTTGTGGGGCGCTCAACAGCGTGGTTATCAGCGCCCGTACAATTACCCAATCTTTGCTCAGTCCATTTGCGCCACTTTCCTGGATGATGATGAAATGATGAGGACAACACAAACACCCAGTCATCTCGAGGCAGGTGAAAATCCCTGACCCCGCCGGGAATCGAACCCGGGACCCCGTGCTCGGGAAGCGAGAACGCTACCGCGAGACCACGAGCGGCGGACGCGTTGTGACTGCAACAGCCATTTTCCAAAAGTATTTAGAATAGTTGATTCAAGGTATTATACATTGTGTTAATTATTTGGACAACTATTGTTACAGAGTCAACACGTGCAGAACATCACAAGAATCTTGAATCCGTTTTTCAATAGCTCCAAAACCCTCTCTATCTGCTGTGCAACAAAGGTGTCAAATTTGTATAGTTGGTCACCTGTCATCAGGCTTTTCAGCACCTCAAGGACAGTCTCGAGGCAGTGCCATGTCTGATACGATACACACTGTGCATGCCACTGACACTGCAAAAGGAAGCATCCTAAAATGGTATTGCTGCATTTCTATCTCACAAGTTGAAGGCTGTCTCTGAGCAACCAACTGCCTTCATTTCTGAAATGTTAAATGAGGCACAGCTCAACTATTGCCAAACAGAGCAGGAGAATTTAGCAACTGCTCATGGGGTTAAGAAATTTCACGTGAATTTGTATGACAGAAAATTCCACATATTGACTGACCACAAATCCTTGAGTTCCTTGTTTGAGCATCGCTCTAAGCTCCCGGAGAAAACAGCATATCGTTTGGAGTGCTGGGCATTGTTCTTGATTTCGTACCAATACAAAATCTTATTTTCAATCCACTACCAAACACACCAAAACAGAGTCCTTGTCCCATCTCCCTCTTTGTTCTGATGTGGAGTTTGATCAACAGGAAACTGTTAGTTCTGCATTGCATCAACACCTACAAACTACCCTAAATTAATTAACACGAACAACTTGTGAGGTCGCCTCAGCGTTGTCCCCTTACACAGCCCTGTGGAAGATTTTGTTGGCCTTCCAGAAAGAGTGGCCCGAGGACATTTCCTGTCAGGGCAATCTGGCTTATAAAAACTATCTGACACTGTGTTACTGGTTAAACACTGTGTAAGATGTCCTAATATTGGCCGTGGAAGACTTATCACAGTTGGGTCATTATTTCACTCCCCCTCTGCCCCCGTATCATCCAGCTCCTTTATGCGTCATGTCAGGGGCTGATGCAAAGCAAGGTATTAGCCAGATGAGACATCTATTTGCCCAGCATTGATGCCAACATTTAATGCATGTGCTGTTCTGATGCCTCAATCAACTGTCTCCAGCTCAGCAATTTCCGCCATGGCCTTGGCATGGTCGGTTGGTTGATTTGGAGGAGGGAACCAAACAGAAAGGTGTCATTCCCACTGGATTAGAGAAGGATGGGAAAGGAGTTGGCCATGCCCTTTAAAAGCAATCATCCTGGCATTTGCCTGAAGTTATTTAGGGAAATTGCGGAAAATCTAAATCAGGATGGCTGGACGTTGGTTTGAACCATCGTCCTCCCAAATGTGAATGCTCGGTGCCCTGCCATGGCCTCATCATGACCATCCATAGCAGGAGGCCCACAATGGTTTTGCCAAGTCATTTCAGGCAGCTATGAGGCTGCTGGTAGTGGGTGCCTTCTCCAACTTCCTATATGTGTTACTTATGTCATTCATTACCACCCATTCCACCATCTGAGCCCTTGAGGTTTTCCACAAAGCAGGAGGCACCTTGCATCCTTGTGTCAGACAACTGTCCCTAGTTTCTCAGTTCCAGCTCTTCTGTCACCTAATGGCACAATGGCATAAAAAATATGACACCCCCCACCTCCAGTGCAGAGGTTAAGCAGATGGTCCACATCTTCAGAACCCTGATGCGGAAAGCCTTACAAACATAACTGTCTGAGAAGGTCATATCCAGCTTCCTTGTGATGTACAGGTCCATCCCTGATCAGAATCCTGCACGGGTACTGGTGCCACAGTCTGTTAGAACCATGCAGCATGTCCATACTGTGTAAAGGCTGACTGTTGAGAGCACCTGTGACTGGGCATGCACATTCAGCCTGTGTCTGGGATGGACCAGAGGGTTCATCATAGGCCATAGGGGCTAATAACTGTTTGACGTTGTGGCTGGGCATGTCTGGCTGACCCACCACCAAACAAGCTTCAGTGGTGGCCACAGTTGCAATTGGTGCCTGTGTCCTTGCCTCTGCCTCTGGCCCCTGGACTGTTTCCATAGTGATAGGGGACTTTATTTCATCATAGTTCATCACATCTATATGAAACATTTATTACTTATATGTACAAGTCTTTCTCATAAATTAGTCTACCTATTAGTGAAAACATACCAAAACATTACATCTGAGCCTGAACGTACAGACAGAACCACAGTGAGACACTTCAATTTATATATGTGTAGATAGAAGACACATAGAAGAAGATAGGAAGATGGGTTGAAAACACGAGCATTCGAAAAATAATACTATTTTCCTAACTAAAATGAAACAATGATCACAAACAAAATTTAAAAAAATGTTAAATAGAAATCATACAGTACCATGCATATAATTTTTCCATTAAAATTTTATTTTTATAATTGTAAAGTTAACCCTGAACATTAACTCACTGATCAAAACAGGAAAACATCAAGAACTGACTCAAGCACTTGAACACCATAGTATCCAAATTCTGGCACTACAAAAAACTCGCTATACCGCTGAAAATTGTTTTGAAACAGGCAATTACAGAATTTATAAAGGCAAACCAGCAGAGTATACCATTTGGAGATGCTCTCTATTGGGTACAGCTTTTATTCTTAGAAGAACTATAACAGAGTCCATAACAAACTTTAGCTCCACGTCCAACAGGCTCTCAACACTGACGATCAAATGTAAAAACAAAATTTATACGCTAGTGAATGTCACGCTCCAACAAATATTGATAATTTAAAAAAATCGGAACAAAGTACAAACTTTCTGGTAAGAACAGGAAGACATGATTCTGAAGATTCCAAAGGAAAATGTCATCATTCTGCTTGGAGATTTTAATGCACAGTTCAACAAGGAGAAGAAATACAAAAACATCATTGGAGAATACCCAGCGCATAAGAGGACAAACAACAATGGAATAAAACTTGTGGAAATCTGGCAAACCCTTAACCTCAAAATTATAACTACACACTTCAAGAAACATCCCAAGGAGATGAAGACTTGGAAAGCACCAAATAAACTCCTTGGAGAGTTCCAAATAGACAGTGTAACCATTTCTAGAAGAGAATTTAAGACAATTCAAAATATTAAGGTACAGAAACGAGCCAAAATAGATATGGATCATTATCTTGTTAAGTCTAAAATTAAATTCCTCCCAAATTTGGGAAGAAATAATAATAAACCCATGAGAAAGCATTTTCAAACCAGGAATATGGACAAAATGAAGTCTCAAATCATGAAAGCTGCAGAAGAATCTCTTCCAACCATAACTAAACACAAGAATATCTGGTGGAATGAAAAGTGTAGTGAAGCTTTGGAAAAAAGACAAAAGCTATGCTACCTGTATTTGTTGAAGGGATAGTCTTTCATATAGTCTCTTTTCTTTTCTGATTGTGTAGGAGGCTATTTTTCTACCTTCTCTGAACCTTTCAGGTTGTTTTGTGTCGGATTTGATTTAAACTTTTAGCAACAAACACTCCCCCACAAGAACAAAGGACTAATAGATGAGCTCGAGAAGAAGGAAAGAGTAATTCTGAGGAAGATTCTTGGTGGGAAAAAAAAAGGGTGAAAAAGGGTAACGGTGAGCAATGATTTGATCTACCAATTTATTAAAACAGTCACAATGGAAACGAGAAAGAGAGGGCTAATGTTCTATGGTCATCTGGTGAGTGAGAATGGATGATGGCAGATTAATGAAGAAAATCTTCAACATAATTCAACAGAGAAAAAACCCAACTCTTGGTTGCAAGTAATAAAGAAAGATCTCAATGAACCTGGACTTCCAGAAATGGATGCAATGAATAGGGACAACTACAGAAAGGCAATAACTGAATTCGAGGTTTTTCAGGAGGCTCCAAAAGCGAAGACCAATAGGAAACTAACAGCTGAACATCTGGCAAAAATGACAGCAGGCAGAAGAGCAGCCTGAGAGAAGAGAAAGAAAAAAGTGAATATGAAATAGAATTTGTAACATGGTCCTTAGTTGTCCAATTCGTGTAATAAATAATAAAGTTAAAAACAGATTTTTAAGTTAAAAGATATTCTTCTACAATATTACACAATTAAACAAAGTAATTATGTACAACTGTATTAAATTTTGACATATCTTTAATAATTTGCCTAGATAATTTATCGTAAAATTTGTTTCTTGTTTATAGTGTCATTTTTTGTTTTCATCCTGTACAAGTATATGCATACTGGGCATGTATGATCTGCTTCCACATTGAGGCATAAGAATGAATTTTTAGTTTGTTCAGACAAGACTAATGCTAATGTTCAAGTTTTGCCTCAAATACAAGGCATGTTCAGAAAGTTTTCTTTTTAAAAAAAGTGTATTTGAGATAGATTACATGATGTTGTTGATACACTTGTTTACAATTTTTTCACATAATTGTCATCCCATTTGATGCATAAGGTGGGCCATTGCACAACGTATTTATGGCCTTCTTGAAGAACTCTCTGCCAGCTCCTTCCATTAATTCAGAATCGCTTCCTGCATCAGCGCATCATTTGAAAATTTAAGTCCTTTCATGTATGCATTCACAGACGTCAAAAGATGATGATCTGAAGACATCAAGTGAGGGAAATATAGGGGATGGTTCAAAACATCCCAACCAAATTAGTCCAATAGCACCTTGGTGGGTAAAGCTGCATGAGGATGGAGTTGTACAACAAACACACGCTTCTCGTCAACATTCCCCTGCTTTTGTTCTGAAAGCTCCTTTTGAGTTTTTTAGGATTTCACAATATTGTTGTGCATTGATGATATCATTCTGAGGCAAAATTTCGACCAAAATGATGCCTTTTCGGTCCCAGAACAATGAGGTTATAATTTTTTTGCCTGAAATTGTCATTTTGGATTTTTTGGCAGATAGGGAACTCATGTGATGTCACTGTGACAATTATCTTTTTGTCTCTGGCATGTAATGAGCCACTCACATTTCAACTCCAGTCACAATAGAGCTCAGAAAATCCTCACATTCTAATTCAAGTGGCTCAATAAACTTGCAAGCTCTACTGACACATCTTTCTAGTCGAGCTGTGTCAGCTGTTCTGTGACCAATCTCGCAAACAGTTTCTGGTATCCCAGCATCCATGAGTGTTTCATATAAGAGTGTACTGAAGAGTTGTGGATACATTGCAGAAATTTCATTCACTGTCAATCAGCAGTCATGAAGAGTTTCCTTGATTTTTTTGGGCCAGTTCATAAGTCAGAATGCGAGGTTTCCCACTCCTCTGTTCATCATGAACATTTGTTCTTCCTCCACTAAACTCCCTAAATCACTGGAACACAGTAATTCTGTTCATAACAGCTTCACGATAAACTGTTTTTAGCCCCCCCCCCCAAAAAAAAAAATTGATAAGTGTTATTACTTCCCGAGTAGGAAGCGGATCACAGCATGTGGCTCACACTTGACAGCTATTTCTTACTGATGTCTCTCACTCAAATGGACACAGCAACGTGAGTGTAAATACTACGTGTTATTGTGATACTCGCACTGGTCAGAGGATCACCTCTACCACTCAGTGCTGTTAATCCTCAAAAATAAAACCCACAGCCCATTATAGTCACGGTACACTTACTTTATGAACATGCCTCATATAACATAATTTGCAAAATGTATAGGTATAGTGATGGCAGGATATGGTGTTTCTTAAATAGAGGTTTGCATGAGCTTCTGGAGGCTGCAATATATATGCCTCTTACAATTCTCTTTTGGCATATAAGACAGCTTTTTCTGGCAAATGAGTTCTGTAGAAGATTATATCATAGCATAGTCATGATTATGCATGAGTGAACTACACATTTTTATTATCTCTTTTGACATGCAGACAGAAAGAATTCTGATGGCAAAGTACAGTAAAATTCCATTTTTTACAATCTTCAGTGGACTGGCCCAAACAGTGTAAAATGCAGGAAAGTGTGAAATATAGGAAAGCATAGGAAACACATCAAGTGAAAATTAATAAATTACACTTACTGTCATTCTATTTATACTGTTCAAAATACGAAACTGAAACAACTTAAATTTTGCCTATTAAAAAAAAACTGAAATAACTGATGGTTTTTGTTTCTTTCTAACATTAATTAGATCTACTTGTCTTTCCAGAGTATACAAAGTGTCGATCACAAAGGCAGTGACTGAGTACTGACACACACAAACATTTTGAATGTTGGGCTCCATAAGATTCCCTTTCTGTGCAGCGACCGTGGAATATAAAATTATAAGGAATGTAGCAACCAGTTGCGGAAACATAATTTATTTATCTTGTTGCAAATCGATTTCAACTGATATCAGTCATCATCGGTGCATTTTTCTAACTGATACATGCCATAAGTAGAAGTACTGTCCTCTTTGTCCAATGATGTAAATAAAAACATGGAAGCAAAAGTCTTTCATTAAACAATATTAAAAGTTGATAATCATTAAAAAATTACCATAAATAAAACTTTTAAGACAATATTGGTTAATACACTAAAGTTTACAGTTTTCATAAACAGAGAACAACAGGCATGAAATTTATAGTTTGTTGCTGACAAGGAGGTCACTCAGTTCAGGGACACCCTGAGTAAGAAAGAGGGTGCATCATATTATGGAGCATCTTGAAGAAGAATGTTTACATCTGATATCAGGTCATATCAGCCTAAGACTGCATGCCTAGTATGGATTACCATATTTCACGATGAAGTAACAACAATTCATGAAAGCCCATTATAGAGATGGCCATCTTGAAGAGCAGTGTTTATGCGTATGAAGCTGTTATAATACAACTCAATCAAGAAGGAAGATTGCCACTAGAGTCACTATCGTCCGATCATGATTATTATTAAGTCATTGCCTCAACATACATTCCCACCTTTCTACAAAATGTGAATCTATAATACAGGTGGCTGTACCCATCCATGCCAACTATGGAAATCTTGCTTACTGCACTAATGCTACGTTACATAATCAGTAACTTTGCACAAAGTCTGCATTTTCTGCTTTGTTTCAATGATCCAGAGAACAATGCATTTTTTACAGAAATCTGTATGAAAATCAATGGTAAAGGTCATGATACCATCAAAGAAAATTTAAAATGTGGGAAATGTTGCAGCACAACATTGTTAATAATGGGATAGAACTGTATTGAGAGAATAGGACTTCTGTTTGGACCAACAAATATGCACATGAAAAGTGGGAAAACGTAAAATGCAGGAGTGTAAAAACGGGATTTTATTGTATATGTTATTCAGCTGACTACTTACGTTTTGCATGGTGGATCCATCCATACTCCAAGAAATTTGGTGTGCCAAATGATTTCATGGATAGAGTTATTTGGTGCCTATTTTTTACTGTGTGCCAATGCATAGTGACTGTTTATTGTGTGTTTCTTACTACCCTATTTCCAATAAACCAGTCTACAGGGTGTGACATGTGAACGGCTTAGTTTTCAGATCAGATGTACTTAATGAGTTTTTCTTAAAAATATTTTTATTCATGATAATACATAATGTGTGTTGCGAGTTTTATTACTTCACTTGCATTTTGAAGATCACATGGCTCAGATATTGGTAATGTATGTTTTTGCATTACTGTAGGCAGTCCGAAAAACTCTGAGTAGCGTCATTATCATCTGATGTGGAATACAGATGATTTCCTCCTGGACTGCCATTTTCAGATCTTCAAGGCAGAGTCATTTGTTAAAGTATACTCAGGACTTGAGATATCACACTCGGCCATAATACCTCATACAAAGCCATGTGGTTTTCATGCAAAAAGTGTGTGATGGTTGTAGATCTTTTACAAAAAACAAAAACAGGATTAGTCCTAGCACAAGGCCTTGTATACCATATTTAATAATATGCTTTTCAGGAAATTAGAGCTTTATGCTATTCCCTTATCGAAGAGAGAGCTTAGCTCCTTGCTGTCTGGTCAGTAGGTATGATTTTATCCACTCCTAATCTGGTTCCCAATACCTTTGCACTCCAGTTTCCTAGCAAGTTGATGTGGCTGCCTACATGGAATGCACGATGAGAGGTCTAGAAATATTGCTGAAACATGCTCTTTGTATCGACTATAATTAAAGCTTCATTAAAGAATATAGATATGGCAGTATCAGTAACTTTGGATTTACAGAAACTATGCTGTGTGACTGAGAAGTAATTATTTTTCAATGAATTTTACTAATCTTTTATAGGTTTTTTTTATTTTGGAAAAACCAGATAGATTGACACTGACCTGCAAGTTAATGCATTTATTTTTATGTTTTTTGAACAGGGATGTCACTTTTGTCATTTATAGTTTTTGTGGAAATACACATGGCAGCAAACAATATCAGATGTCAAATGGCTTTACATTTCTTACATTTTTAACTTATGTGTAACAACTTTGTGAAAAGGAAAGTTGTCACTCACCATATAATAGAGATGCTGAGTTGCAGATAGACACAACAACAAAAAGACTGTTATTTGTGACAGTCTTTATGTTGTGCCTATCTGCGACTCAGCATCTCCGCTCTATATGGTGAGCGGCAACTTTCCTTTTCACAATATTGTTACATTTCATTCTTATATAGTGGTACAACCATTAACCTCTAGAGCATATTCTCTGAAACTACGAACACCTCCTACCATTCAATGGCACATAAACATCCATATCTACATCTATATTATACTCTGTGAACCCTCGTGAAATGCATGGCAGTGGGTATGTCCCACTGTACCATAGATTCAATATCCCCTGTTAGTCCTATTTGGTACAGGTCCCACACACTTGAGCAACATTCTATAACCGGTTGCAAGTGTGATTTGTAAGCAATCTCCTCTGTAGGCTGATAGCACTTCCACATTATTCTACCAATCACCCAAAGTCTACCACCTGCCCATGCCTGAGCCTATGTGATCATTCCATTTCATATTCCTACAAAGCATTACACCCAGGTATCTGTACAAGTTGGCAATGCTAACACTGACTTCCCCCTTGGTAGAAAAAGGTTTGCGTAGTGAACTCAGTATATAGTGCTGGTCACAGAGTGATTTTTTTATTATTTTATTTTATTTTATTTTATTTTTATTTTATTTTTAAGTAAATGAAAGAGGTTTAGTATCCTCCACTGATTGGGCAGATAGTGCAGGAACTTCAAATGAGAGGCTCTCTCTTTCAGATGTTTTTGTTATGTACACCCATCAAAACAACTTTTAAAAAATGCTGTTCAGATGGATTAAAAATGTAAAGAACACAAAAAGCATCTAAAATCTATAGTTTCTTTTATAAATGCTTTTAAACAGGATTTCAAACTTCATAATACTGCATAATACTTGCACAGGATAGAGTAGCATGGAGAGCTGCATCAAACCAGTCTCAGGACTGAAGACCACAACAACAACAACAATACTGCGTTTTGTATAATTTTGTCAAAAAACTAGTTTGGCATTTAGTAAGTGTTGCAGAATCAGGAAGTCACCACAAACACCCAAGAACTATGTAGACCAGCCTCCTACATCATTTTGCAGCTTGACACTGCAGTAATGCTGACGCATTCTACTGTCACTAATGGATTAGATTCAACTGTCACTAATGGACTAGACTGCAACATGATGGAGCACGATGCAACATTTCAGCAGCTGGTAATGTAATATGAGCCTAACACATAAAACAACCAGCTGGAGCATGTACGAGTACTCCCAGTTCAGACAGTACCAGAACTTCCAGTGGCACCATGAATTTGACTGATGCAATCTCTCATAGTGGATATGAGGACAAAAAAATAAAAATCATGAACTTTTCCTGTACTTTCCCATTAAGAAATAATACTTTTTCCCATGTGAAGATACACTTTCTCCCAAATGAAAATACGAGGTGTGACAAAAGTTTTAAGAATGGATCCGCTACTGCTTACTGGTTTCGCGGGCAGGTACACGGAGGGTGGGTTGTGAGTCATTGCCTTGTCATTGAATGCCCTCTGACAGAAACTGAATTTCCATTATTCAGTTAGTTGTGGCAGCTGGTTGAGCGCGGGTCTGTTAGGGCTTGTTGCTGGATTCTGTCTGCATGAAAATAGTGTCGTCGTAACTGCCATCTGCTTCACGTCTGCTGTGCAGCGAGTTACCTTAATTTAAGTATTAACTGTATTTTTCTTACTTGTCACTTCTTCTTTCATGTGTTTTTGCTTTTAGGAAGCTCTAATTGTCGAGTGCTAGTAATAGTGTTACATAGATTTCGTGTTTGTTTTGTATACAGTCAGAGAGAGCCCCTTTAGTCAACCATAGTGCCAGTAGTCCTAGTGTTTGTTTTCAATACAGTCCACAGACAGGTACTGCTATTTTCATTCTTTTCTACAAGAAGTGGCTAGCAACCACGCAGGAGGAGCTGGCCACTGTTCGCGAACAGCTGAACGTGTTGATGGCCGCAGTCAGCCGTCTTCAGGCTGCTGCCTCGGAGTGTAGTGGCAGTGGGGAGTCTGGTGCGTTGCATGGTACAGCCCAGGTGTTACATGCTTCACCCACTGTCCCTGCTGTCGAGACATCTTCGTGGGTACCGGGCGCAGTTGGGCCACCCTCTCCCCAAGGGGAGTGGCGGGTTCAGCGGCATTTGCGGCGCACGAGGCGGAGGGTAAATGTGGAGGCTGGCAGTGTGGCATCGCCCGCTCTGCCTGTGAGTGGACATGTGGCCGCTCCTTCAGCAAGGACTGAGCAGGCATACGGGGGGAGGGTTTTATTAGTTATTGGGAGCTCCAACATTAGGCAGGTGATGGAGCCCCTTAGGGAAATAGCGGAAAGGTCGGGGAAGAAGGCCAGTGTTCACTCTGTCTGCTTGCCGGGGGGTCTCATCCGAGATGTGGAGGAGGCCCTGCTGGCGGCGATAGAGAGCACTGGGTGCACCCGACTGCAAATTGTTGCTCATGTCGGCACCAATGACTCCTGCCGTCTGGGTTCAGAGGTCATCCTCAGTTCGTACAGGCGGTTGGCGGAACTGATGAAGGCAGAAAGCCTCGCTCATGGGGTGGAATCAGAGCTAACTATTTGTAGTATCGTTCCCAGAACCGATCGCGGTCCTCTGGTTTGGAGCTGAGTGGAAGGCTTAAACCAGAGGCTCAGACGATTCTGCGGAGATCTGGGGTGCAAATTTCTTGACCTCCGCTATCGGGTGGAGAAATGTAGGGTCCCCCTGAATAGGTCAGGCGTGCACTATACGACAGAAGTGGCTACAAGTGTAGCAGAGTACATGTGGAGTGGACATGGGGGTTTTTTAGGTTAGAGAATTCCCTCCCTAGGCCCGACAAGACGCCTCCTGAGACGCGGCAAGGTAGAAGTAGGCAAAATGCAACAGGGAATAACAATATTAATGTGCTAATAGTAAACTGCAGGAGTGTCTATAGAAAGGTCCCAGAACTGCTCTCATTAATAAATGGTCACTACGCCCATATAGTACTAGGGACAGAAAGTTGGCTGAAATCAGACGTAAACAGTAATGAAATCCTAAACTCAGATTGGAATGTATACCGCAGAGACAGGCTGGACAGTGAAGGGGGAGGCGTGTTTATAGTATAGAATAGTATAGTATAGTAAGTGCAATAGTATCAAAGGAAATTGACGGAGATCCGAAATGTGAAATAATTTGCGTGAAGGTCACTGTTAAAGCAGGCTCAGACATGGTAATTGGATGTCTCTATAGGCCCCCTGGCTCAGCAGCTGTTGTGGCTGAGCACCTGAAGGACAATTTGGAAAATATTTCGAGTATATTTCCCCACCATGTTATAGTTCTGGGTGGAGATTTTAATTTGGTGGATATAGACTGGGAGACTCAAACGTTCATAACGGGTGGCAGGGACAAAGAATCCAGTGAAATTTTTTTAAGTGCTTTATCTGAAAACTACCTTGAACAGTTAAACAGAGAACCAACTCGTGGCAATAACATATTAGACCTTCTGGTGACAAACAGCCCCGAACTATTTGAAACAGTTAATGCTGAACAGGGAATCAGCGACCATAAAGCGGTTACTGCATTGATGATTTCAGCCGTAAATAGAAATATTAAAAAAGGTAGGAAGATTTTTCTGTTTAGCAAAAGTGACAAAAAGCAGATTACAGAGTACCTGACGGCTCAACACACAAGTTTTGTCTCAAGTACAGATAGTGTTGAGGATCAATGGACAAAGTTCAAAACCATCGTACAATATGCGTTAGATGAGCATGTGCCAAGCAAGATCGTAAGAGATGGAAAAGAGCCACCGTGGTACAACAACTGAGTTAGAAAACTGCTGCAGAAGCAAAGGGAACTTCACAGCAAACATAAACATAGCCAAAGCCTTGCAGATAAACAAAAATTACGTGAAGCAAAATGTAGTGTGAGGAGGGCTATGCAAGAGGCATTCAATGAATTCGAAAGTAAAGTTCTATGTACTGACTTGGCAGAAAATCCTAACAAATTTTGGTCTTCTGTCAAAGCGATAGGTGGATCAAAACAAAATGTCCAGACACTCTGTGACCAAAAGGGTACTGAAACAGAGGTTGACACACTAAAGGCCGAAATACTAAATGCCTTTTTCCAAAGCTGTTTCACAGAGGAAGACTGCACTGTAGTTCCTTCTCTAATTGCCGCGCAGATGACAAAATGGTAGATATCGAAATAGATGACAGAGGGATAGAGAAACAATTGAAATCGCTCAAAAGAGGAAAGGCTGCTGGACCTGTTGGGATACCAGTTCGATTTCACACAGAGTACATGAAGGAACTTGCTCCCCTTCTTGCAGCGGAGTACCGTAGGTCTCTAGAAGAGCGTAGCATTCCAAAGGATTGGAAAAGGGCACAGGTCATCCCCATTTTCAAGAAGGGACATCGAACAGATGTGCAGAACTATAGACCTATATCTCTAATGTCAATCAGTTGTAGAATTTTGGAACACGTATTATGTTTGAGTATAATGACTTTTCTGGAGACTAGAAATCTACTCTGTAGGAATCAGCATGGGTTTTGAAAAAGATGGTCGTGTGAAACCCAGCTCGCGCTATTCGTCCACGAGACTCAGAGGGCCATAGACAAGGGTTGCAACGGAACATATTAAAGGCTTTACTTTACCGAAGTATGCAATTCCCTCCAAATTCAACCAGTTTAACGAGTATTTATGATTATAGGAAAGTAATTGTGTATGTTAGCAATGATTGCATAGCATGTCTCCATAAACAGTCAACCCATTAAATTATACTGAATAACTGACCCACACAAAAGTTAATATCACTTGATCACTGATACAGCAAATGTCATCATGTAAAAACACTAAGTTCATCTTAAATAATTAATATGAAGTACGAAAAATAGTGGCCAACTTAGGTATTTTGGATCTCCTTAAATAAAAATCACCCAGTGAAACCTATTTGTTCACTAGGAGCGTTTTCACTCAGTATTCATGTAATCAATCCTATTTTAGACGAAAACCAATGTAATTCTTAATATTTCATGTTATTTACTTATTTATGCAAAATAGAGAAGTCAATTGACAAACTACTAAAAAACGGCCTTTTTGTAACAAAGAATTATTCTGTCAAGTCAACAAATCTGTCTGTCATTTTAATAACATGTTAAATTATGTCACTCAATGCAAATTAATAACTTTTCTGCACAAATTATGATAACAGATGTACATGTGACTTATAAACTATATTTCTTTTTAGTAGTTCTTTGACAATGTTATAAATACCAGTAGCAAGAAGGGTCGGGGGCTCAGTCGGAATGTCACTTTGGTAAAGTGTGTTTGTGTGTTATTGTTTGAGGTGGGTAAACAATGCAAAGAACATGTAAAGGAAGTACTACTTTGTGTTGTGTCATGGTCTTTGGTGGACAGTGGAATTAAGATGGCCACCAAAGTAATAAATATTTGAAATTTACATATTTGTTGGTTTCGCTCGTTCTTTATCATCAAAAGCACATAAAAAACACGGGACCTCATGTTTTTAACCCTAGACAACCAGATTTAGAGCCAGCATCAGCATCGAGACACAGCAGCGATCCAGCAAGCAGCAGCGATTACCACAATGCATTTTAATGGTGCCAACCTAACATCAAGTGCTAAAAAGCTCCGTAAATGGGAGTGAAATAGTGCAATTATAGCAATTAGGAATATCTATGACTAGGCAACCATTACAGGGTTCACAGGTAAATGCCGTGTTTCTTGACTTCCGCAAGGCGTTCGATACAGTTCCCCACAGTCGTTTAATTAACAAAGTAAGAGCGTATGGACTATCAGACCAATTGTGTGATTGGATTGAAGAGTTCCTAGATAACAGAATGCAGCATGTCATTCTCAATGGAGAGAAGTCTTCCGAAATAAGAGTGATTTCAGGTGTGCCGCAGGGGAGTGTAATAGGACCGCTCCTATTCACAATATACATAAATGACCTTGTGGATGACATCGGAGGTTCACTGAGGCTTTTTGCAGATGATGCTGTGGTCTATCGAGAGGTTGTAACAATGGAGAATTGTACTGAAATGCAGGAGGATCTGCAGCGAATTGACGCATGGTGCAGGGAATGGCAATTGAATTTCAATGTAGAAAAGTGTAATGTGCTGTGAAGACATAGAAAGACAGATCCCTTATCATTTAGCTACAAAATAGCAGGTCAGCAACTGGAAGCAGTTAATTCAATAAATTATCTGGTAGTAGGCATTAGGAGTGATTTAAAATGGAATGATCATATAAAGTTGATTGTCGGTAAAGCAGATGCCAGACTGAGATTCATTGGAAGAATCCTAAGGAAATGCAATCCAGAAACAAAGGAAATAGGTTACAGTACGCTTGTTCGCCAACTGCTTGAATACTGCTCAGCTGTGTGGGATCCGTACCAGATAGGGTTGACAGAAAAGATAGAGAAGATCCAACGGAAAGCAGCGCGCTTCGTTACAGGATCATTTAGTAATTGCGAAAGCATTACGGAGATGATAGATAAACTCCAGTGGAAGACTCTGCAGGAGAGACACTCAGTAGCTCGGTACGGGCTTTTGTTAAAGTTTCGGGAACATACCTTCACCGAAAGAGTCAAGCAGTATATAGCTCCCTCCTACGTATATCTCACGAAGAGACCATGAGGATAAAATCAGAGAGATTAGAGCCCACACAGAGGCATACCGACAATCCTTCTTTCCACGAACAATACGAGACTGGAATAGAAGGGAGAACCGATAGAGGTACTCAGGGTACCCTCCGCCACACACCGTCAGGTGGCCTGCGGAGTATGGACGTAGATGTAGATGTAGACATAAAAATTGAGCAACAAGTTTGTGTGAAATTTTGTTTTAAAACCAGGAAATCAGCTTCTGAGACTTACAAAATATTAAAAACAGCTTTTGGAGATAATTTTATGAACCACTAAAATGTTTTTGTCTGGTTCAACAGATTTAAAAATGGCCATGAGTCATTTGAAGATGAACCACGGTCCAGCCGTCCTTCCATCTCAAAAACGAATGAAAATGTTGTGAAAGTTCACAACTTAGTGTGCTCTGATCACAGACTTACAATTAGGGATATGGCTGATGAACTTAATTTAAGTTTCTATGCAGTACAGCCAATTTTAACAGAACATCTGAACATACGTTGAGTGTCTGTAAAATTCATTCCAAAAGTGTTGTCAAGTGACCAGAGACAATACTGACTTGAAGTGTGCCAAGAACTGATTAATCAGACTAAAAATGGCCCAGATTTGTTAAATAGGGTAATTACGGGTGATGAATTGTGGGTATATGGATACGATCCTGAAACCAAAGTGCAGTCTTCACAGTGGAAGACTCCAGGTTCATCACAACCAGAAACACCACAGCAAAGTCATTCGAAGGTGAAGACAATGTCGGTAGGTTTTTTTTATTCCACCATTAGTGCACATGCATTTACCCCTGGAGGACAGACAATTAACCAGGAATACTACAAATGTGTCCTCGAGCATTTGCGTGACCTCATGCAAAATTCCTGTGCTTCCACAACCGCTATATTCCCATGATTTAGACCCTGCAGGCTTCTACCTGTTTCCTAGACTAAAATTTTCAATGAGAGTGAAGTGACTGGACTTGACTGAAGACATCCAGGCAAATACGGAGAGTGTCCTTAACACACTTCAGGAAAAAAATTTCCAGGAATGTTTCCAAAAATGGAAACACCGTTGGAGTCAGTATGTTAAGTCAGAAGGGGACTATTTTGAAGGAGATGCATCACAGTAGCATGTAAGTACCCCATTGTACAATTACAAGCCCATTCTTAAAACTTTCCAGTCACACCTCGTACACTATACCCTGGGCCAAAGTACGTTTTTTTCTGTATTAAGTGGCAATATTCTTTCCCTCACAGTTGTGAAACATCAATCCTCTTAATGGTAATGGTTTTATAAACCAGTGTAGAACTTTCTGGCACTTGAGGACATGAAACCCAGTATAACACGTCATATGATCTCACCAGCCAATTATAGCAGATATTCAGAGCAAAAGTCATGTGATGTAGTCTGCCAAGCAACATCACTGTTACGTAGCACAAACACACAAATGGGGAAAAATTAATGGTTTAAATCAATGTACATACAGTATAGCTTCAGATATAATACCTTCGTCATCAAAACTTTTTTGCTGTTTTTATCCAAGAAAGTGGTTTGGCAGGAGCCTAAGAGCGCAGCATAAATGGCAGCAGCTGAATATTTCTCATAAGCATGATTATAAATTTCACTATTGTGCACCCATCATTTCAGGGTTTACATGGCAGAATGCGTGTTCCATCAGCTACTTTGACTTTTCTATGTGTTGTTGTGGTCTTCAGTCCTGAGACTGGTTTGATGCAGCCCTCCATGCTACTCTATCCTGTACAAGCTTCTTCATCTCTCAGTACCTACTGCAACTGACATCTGCTTGGTGTATTCATCTCTTGGTCTCCCTCCACGATTTTTACCCTCCACGCTGCCCTCCAATACTAAATTGGTGATCCCATGATGCCTCAGAACATGTCCTACCAATCTCTTCTTCTAGTCAAGTTGTAGAATCCTACCCCTAATGATCCAACTCCCCAAGACACTATCCAAATTGAACCCTGCCTGGAACAGTTCCGTCCTCCGTCACAGCGGGACCCACCTCCTCTTCCTCAAAATCACCCTCTCCAAACCTTCCAGGAATTTCTGACTTCCAGCCTTGCCTCTCAATCCTTCTTAAAAAACCTTAATCCTACTCCCAACATCACCACTGCTGAAGCCCAGGCTATCCGTGATCTGAAGGCTGACCGGTCCATCGTCATTCTTCCGGCGGACAAGGGTTCCACGACCGTGGTACTTGATCGTCGGGAGTATGTGGCTGAAGGACTGCGTCAGCTTTCAGACAACACCACATACAAAGTTTGCCAAGGTAATCCCATTCCTGATGCCCGGGCAGAGCTTCAAGGAATCCTCAGAACCTTAGGCCCCCTACAAAACCTTTCACCTGACTCCATCAACCTCCTGACCCCACCAACACCCCGCACCCCTACCTTCTACCTTCTTCCTAAAATTCACAAACCCAATCATCCCGGCCACCCCATTGTAGCTGGTTACCAAGCCCCCACAGAACGTATCTCTGCCTACGTAGATCAACACCTTCAACCCATTACATGCAGTCTCCCATCCTTCATCAAAGACACCAACCACTTTCTCGAACACCTGGAATCCTTACCCAATCCGTTACGCCCAGAAACAATCCTTGTAACCATTGATGCCACTTTCTTATACACAAATATCCCGCACGTCCAGGGCCTCGCTGTGATGGAGCACTTCCTTTCACGCCGATCACCTGCCACCCTACCTAAAACCTCTTTCCTCATTACCTTAGCCAGCTTCATCCAGACATACCAACAATTAAAGGGAACAGCCATGGGTACCAGGATGGCCCCTTCCTACGCCAACCTATTCATGGGTTGCTTAGAGGAAGCCTTCTTGGTTACCCAGGCCTGCCAACCCAAAGTTTGGTACAGATTTATTGATGACATCTTCATGATCTGGACTCACAGTGAAGAAGAACTCCACAATTTCCTCTCCAACCTCAACTCCTTTGGTTCCATTAGATTCACCTGGTCTTACTCCAAATCCCATGCCACTTTCCTTGATGTTGACCTTCACCTGTCCAATGGCCAGCTTCACACGTCCGTCCACATCAAACCCACCAACAAGCAACAGTACCTCCATTACGACAGCTGCCACCCAATCCACATCAAACGGTCCCTTCCCTACAGCCTAGGTCTTCGTGGCAAATGAATCTGCTCCAGTCTGGAATCCCTGAAGCATTACACCAGCAACCTGACAACAGCTTTCGCATCCCGCAACTATCCTCCCGACCTGGTACAGAAGCAAATAACCAAAGCCACTTCCTCATCCTCTCAAACCCAGAACCTCCCACAGAAGAACCACAAAAGTGCCCCACTTGTGACAGGATACTTTCCGGGACTGGATCAGATTCTGAATGTGGCTCTCCAGCAGGGATACAACTTCCTCAAATCCTGCCCTGAAATGAGATCCATCCTTCATGAAATCCTCCCCACTCCACCAAGAGTGTCTTTCCGCCGTCCACCTAATCTTCGTAACCTCTTAGTTCATCCCTATGAAATCCCCAAACCACCTTCCCTACCCTCTGGCTCCTACCCTTGTAACCGCCCCCGGTGTAAAACCTGTCCCATGCACCCTCCCACCACGAAAGCACCCCCATGATCTACCAACTGACCTGCCTACACTGTGATGCATTCTATGTGGGAATGACCAGCAACAAACTGTCCACTCGCATGAATGGACACAGGCAGACAGTGTTTGTTGGTAATGAGGATCACCCTGTGGCTAAACATGCCTTGGTGCACGACCAGCACATCTTGGCCCAGTGATACACCATCTGGGTCATCTGGATAATTCCCACTAACACCAACCTATCCGAACTCCGGAAATGGGAACTTGCTCTTCAATATATCCTCTCTTCCTGTTATCCACCAGGCCTCAATCTCCGCTAATTTCAAGTTGCCGCCACTCATACCTCACCTGTCATTCAACAACATCTTTGCCTCTGCACTTCTGCCTCGACTGACATCTCTGCCCAAACTCTTTGTCTTTAAATATGTCTGCTTGTGTCTGTATATGTGTGGATGGATATGTGTGTGTGCGCGAGTGTATACCCCTCCTTTTTTCCCCCTAAGGTAAGTCTTTAGTCTTTCCGCTCCCGGGACTGGAAAGACTCCTTACCCTCTCCCTTAAAACGCACATCCTTTCGTCTTTCCCTCTCCTTCCCTCTTTCCTGATGAGGCAACAGTTTGTTGCGAAAACTTGAATTTTGTGTGTATGTTTGTGTTCGTTTGTGTGTCTGTCGACCTGTCAGCACCTTCATTTGGTAAGTCACATCATCATATATATATATATATATATATATGGTTATAATAGAAGGAAACATTCCACGAAGGAAAAATATACCTAAAAACAAAGACGATGTGACTTACCAAATGAAAGTGCTGGCAGGTCGACAGACACACAAACGAACACAAACATACACACAAAATTCAAGCTTTCGCAACAAACTGTTGCCTCATCAGGAAAGAGGGAAGGAGAGGGAAAGACGAAAGGATGTGGGTTTTAAGGGAGAGGGTAAGGAGTCATTCCAGTCCCGGGAGCGGAAAGACTTACCTTAAGGGGAAAAAAGGACGGGTATACACTCGCACACACACACATATCCATCCACACATATACAGACACAAGCAGACATATTTAAAGACAAAGAGTTTGGGCAGAGATGTCAGTCGAGGCAGAAGTGCAGAGGCAAAGATGTTGATGAATGACAGGTGAGGTATGGGTGGAGGAAATTTGAAATTAGCGGAGATTGAGGCCTGGTGGATAACGGGAAGAGAGGATATATTGAAGAGCAAGTTCCCATCTCCGGAGTTCGGATAGGTTGGTGTTAGTAGGAAGTATCCAGATAACCCGGACGGTGTAACACTGCGCCAAGATGTGCTGGTCGTGCACCAAGGCATGTTTAGCCACAGGGTGATCCTCATTACCAACAAACACTGTCTGCCTGTGTCCATTCATGCGAATGGACAGTTTGTTGCTGGTACAGTGTTTGTTGGTAATGAGGATCACCCTGTGGCTAAACATGCCTTGGTGCACGACCAGCACATCTTGGCGCAGTGTTACACCGTCCGGGTTATCTGGATACTTCCTACTAACACCAACCTATCCGAACTCCGGAGATGGGAACTTGCTCTTCAATATATCCTCTCTTCCTGTTATCCACCAGGCCTCAATCTCCGCTAATTTCAAATTTCCTCCACTCATACCTCACCTGTCATTCATCAACATCTTTGCCTCTGCACTTCTGCCTCGACTGACATCTCTGCCCAAACTCTTTGTCTTTAAATATGTCTGCTTGTGTCTGTATATGTGTGGATGGATATGTGTGTGTGTGCGAGTGTATACCCGTCCTTTTTTCCCCTTAAGGTAAGTCTTTCCGCTCCCGGGACTGGAATGACTCCTTACCCTCTCCCTTAAAACCCACATCCTTTCGTCTTTCCCTCTCCTTCCCTCTTTCCTGATGAGGCAACAGTTTGTTGCGAAAGCTTGAATTTTGTGTGTATGTTTGTGTTCGTTTGTGTGTCTGTCGACCTGCCAGCACTTTCATTTGGTAAGTCACATCGTCTTTGTTTTTAGGTATATATATATATATATATATATATATATATATATATATATATATATATATATATATATATATAGTTATAATAGAAGGAAACATTCCACGAAGGAAAAATATACCTAAAAACAAAGATGATGTGACTTACCAAATGAAAGTGCTGGCAGGTCGACAGACACACAAACGATTTTAAGGCATGTTTGCGGAGGGAATGTAAATAAAACTTAATGGGGTTTAAGGCATGTTTGTGTGTCTGTCGAACTGCCAGCACTTTCATTTGGTAAGTCACATCATCTTTGTTTTTAGGTATATATATATATATATATATATATATAGTTATAATAGAAGGAAACATTCCACGAAGGAAAAATATATCTAAAAACAAAGATGATGTGACTTACCAAATGAAAGTGCACATTTTGTGTGTATGTTTGTGTTCGTTTGTGTGTCTGTCGACCTGCCAGCACTTTCATTTGGTAAGTCACATCATCTTTGTTTATATATATATATATATATATATATATATATATATATATATATATATATATATATATATATATATATATATAAAGAAAGATGATGAGACTTACCAAACAAAAGCACTGGCAGGTCGATAGACACACAAAAAAAAAAAAAAAAAAAAAACATACACACAAAATTCTAGCTTTTGCAACCATTTGTAAAGGCCTTTAAAATGTCTGCTTGTGTCTGTGTATATGCGGATGGATATGTGTGTGTGTGCGAGTGTATACCTGTCCTTTTTCCCCCTAAGGTAAGTCTTTCCGCTCCCGGGATTGGAATGACTCCTTACCCTCTCCCTTAAAACCCAAATCCTTTTGTCTTTCCCTCTCCATCCCTCTTTCCTGACGAGGCAACCGTTGGTTGTGAAAGCTAGAATTTTGTGTGTATGTTTGTGTTTTTTTTGTGTGTCTATCGACCTGCCAGCGCTTTTGTTTGGTAAGTCTCATCATCTTTCTTTTTAGATATATTTTTCCCACGTGGAATGTTTACCTCTATTATATATATATATATATATATATATATATATATATATATATAATAGAAGGAAACATTCCACGAAGGAAAAATATATTTAAAAACAAAGATGATGTGACTTACCAAATGAAAGTTTGTTGTAAATATCTGTCATATATTGTTGCTTTTCTGACATGTTCTACATCCTGGAGGATTTCTTCACTATGGATCAATTGGAGTGAAGGTAAATCTAATCTAATCTAATCTAATCTAAGGAGCACCTCATTCTCATTTTCGCGATCCAAAATCTCTACATAGATTGCGAGGCGAAGTTCTTTCTAGTCTCGATTCACGAGCTGTGGGCTGAACTTGACAACAACACAATGCATTCAAAGATGCGGTGTCAGGATTTCATGACACAATCCAACTGAAGTGTTACACTCTTTTGCAATCTCTCAGACAGTCAGTCTCTGATTAGCATGCACAATTTCATTGACGTTTCTGACATGAGCGTCGCCAGTAGACATTGAAGGGCGTCCTGAACGAGGGTAACCTTTAACTTCCATCTGGCCATTTTTAAACTGTGTGAACCATTTGTAATGTCAATTACAGCTTAAGCACTCATCACTGTAGGCTTCCTTCATGATTAGGTGTGTCTCTGTGAAGATTTTCTTCGGTCTGTCGCAAAATTTAATGTAGATGCATAGCTCCTCTAACTCTGCCACCTTGAAATTTGCATTCTGTGCAACACAAAGTTCTAATCAATGCAGCACTGAATAATAATTAACAGAATACAACAATGAAACTTCCAGCAGTTACACATTAAACACAGGTATGTCCAGGGATGCCAACTGCATTTTGCTACAGCACCCCACTGGTGGGAAATTATGAATGTTCCAGAATTTTTTGAACAGAACTTGTACATACATATTGTCATACATTTCCATAATATGTACAGTTATGAAATATGTCAGTAGTCAGATATAAATTACCTAAATGCACTGAAGAAAATCCTACAGAAATTTTGGTCTTCTGAGAGAGGCACACGGTTGGAGAGTAAGATACAGTCATTACATACAACAGTTATACAAGGGAAAGATACAGTGAAATTTGTTAAATCTCCGAGAATATCCTGGTCAGGGCACGTGAGGAGGATGGCATATGACAGGAGGCCAGAAAGAATAATGAAAAGAAGATTGCATTCCATCAGACAGAAGGGCTGACCAATAGCAAGATGTCTCGACAATGACCTTACAAAGATGGAGATCTGAGGATGGAAAAAAAAAGTAGTGAACAGAGACAGGTAGAAGCAGGTTGTTGAGCCAGCCAAGGCCCATCAAGGGCTGCAGTGCTGAAGAAGAGGATGAAGAATAAGATTTAATCAGTATCCTGTAATATAATGCTAGTGCATTTTGTAAAAAACTCTAGAGATCTTAAAATAATACACAGAATGACAGATAACCAACTGGTACAGAATGACAGATAACCAACTGGTGTAATGCATACTCACTTTGCATTTATCATCAAGACACAATACAGAACCTACATTTTATTTAAAACAATCAAATATCAACGAAAATTTATTCCAAAGCATTTCGGCATAAACATAAACAATGTCTAAAGTAAGTAAATTTCCACCATGTGTTAGTATTCTTCAGCTTCAAGTCATTTAGTAGACTTGATGACAGTCATAATATACTATACAAAAGCGAATAATTCATGTCACTGAATAATCTGCACACCCTAATTTTAAGGGACGGGGGAAAATTATTGGCATTAATTTGTATTCATGTGTGTATGCTATCCATTGTGTATATCTCTGTGTGAGTACAGCTTCGAATGGCTGATTTATACACACATTTAGTCATTGCAGGACAGGTGTTAGATCTTCAGAGATAATACAACGCACAATTACCACATAAGGTGGTAGCTTTTGTCACTCAACTGTTATAAACATCACTGTACATCTTTGCTTCTAACTTCCACCGGCTCGTATCATTAAATGGATTCCCATCTTGATCAATGTTACCAACAGTGCTTATATATAAGAATGTTCATGTCACAAATTTATCACATAACAATGAATATTCACTGCTTTTTTCTCTTAATCACCTGGAAGCTGTTAGTGATGGTAGTTTGCCTCCAGAATCCTAATCTTTTTTGATTGAAATATCATGATAGCTAGCCCCAGCTAGCTCTGAGGCTGTGATGTCTAGTTTTTTTACTTAAGCCAATGCTTTGAGGGCACATTTCACTAGGCACTGCACATCCATATTGTTGCTTCTCAACTATATAATCACAGAGCGTATTTTTGAGGTCTGAATGTTTCATTTTTTGGCCACGAAATGCCCAGTGAATACCATTTTTATACTGAAGCTGCATTTTGTTTTATTGCCAGTCATGAATATAACACTCACTCATGTTGTATTTTCTCCCAGCTGCAAGGTTTCCAGTGTTCTCTTCTTCTTCAGAAATTTTAAGTTTTTCATTAGTTGTGTATGAATAATAATGAGAACTCGTAGCCATAATTAACAAGTTAACATGTGATTAATACTTCACTTTTAATGTGCTACTGACATGTCATAGACTGAGACCACAACAACACTGTAGTGTAACAGGATCTATTGTTGGAGGTAGAGCAGCACCAAACTTATTGCAGTTAACCTGTACACCTGGTTGTCCATCCTTAAATACAGGAAAAATATGTATGGATTATTCATGAATATATGATATGGTACCCAACTGTGGGGCCATCAAATGGAAGCAAGCAATGGTTCTAAATCATAAAGTAATGCAGTGAGGATAATATGTAGAGTATTACACCTAGCTCTCATTGTAATACAACTATAGAAAATTTGTAATTAAGAGTTGCTATCATTATTTATTTTGTGATGCACGTATAGAGAACTATCACAATAGTTACCTTCAGTATGACATCCCTGAAGTAAAACACAAGGAACTAATATGATTTAACATAATTACACTCTATTCACACAAAAAAAACAAAAGTGATTTCATTTAAAAGTCAAGCTATTAGTTGAACTATTCAAAAGAAATATGAAAGCATGTCTATTGGGACTGAGTGTTTGTGAAGCACACAATTTTTTGTTGAGGCAAAGAAAATGGCATCATTGGAAGTATGTATTATATTACGTATAGAGTTCAGGTGCTAGACATTATTGAAAATAAGTATAAACCATACTTTACAACTACAACTGAAAGTATGTTTATATTACTAATGAACTGAGACTTGATTGCTTCTGATGATCTCTCAGGTTTCTACAATAATAAGATTTATATCCGAACTAAGAAACTGTAATGATTAGGCAGTTTCCAATGTACTGTACTATCCAGACATAATACCTTACAAGTCAAAGAAAAGTGTGAAGAAAAGGAATCCTCACCGAGGGGCATTATTTCATGTCCTGAAAACTCCAATTCTTGACCAACATTGGTAGAAGCACTATCATCACAGTCCCTCAGTCCTTGGACAACAGCTTGGTGAAATTCCAGAAGGTCCTCTCCAACTAATTTTTGGATGAAATTGGAAGGAACCAAACCTCGACGACCATCCAGGAGCTCTCCATCAAAAAAACCATCCTGCACATTAAAAATTTTTTTTATTACTTTTTGGTGTAGGGAACAAATTTAGCAGTATGTGACACTGGACAACTATTCCAGAAATATCGTACTGACTAACAAACAACTGTGTCTGTCAGCACTGTCAACACAGAGAAAGGCTGTCTGAGAAGTAACCTCCAATTTAAAATATAGAATGGGAAGTAGTGAGGAGAATATAACACCACTACACTGACTCAACTCACTCAGAGTTTCAGAGCGATCAGAGGTGCAGTAATGAGAAAGCCATTTTACTTCTCATTCACATAAATTTAAAATTGTGTGCCAGTACCACAACAGCTGTATCAGCTGTGTTTGGCAGGTGCACATCATGACACGATGCACTTTGATGACTGTGTTATGCACCATTAAACATGGCATGCAGTTTTTGTATGATGAGATAAGGATGATGTATTTGCATCTGTTATAGATGTATAAACCTAGCAGCACTGAATAAAATGCAATTTTTAAAATACAGCCCAATATAATGATGTATTTCCTCAAATTTATGAAGGCTGTGGTGCCTATCCAGAAAAAGAGTGACCTTACGATAAAATTATAATCAATGTAGCCACATTTGATACTATTTTCATGACATTTTAAATGCATGCTTGAACATAAATGGAGAAGCTAGTCAAGGCTGCAGCCTGCACTGTTGTATTTGACCATGAACAACACCTGTGCAATGTCCCCAATAGGTTGCAAGTGTTAGTATGGTCAAAATGGTGTTCTGTGTAGTGCATTGTGTTGGAGCTAAATGAATTTGAATGCAGGCAAATTGTTGGTCCTCAAATGGAGTGTGTTTACAGAACCAAGGAAGCTGAAGTTTTTAGTGTTTTGAGAGGCACCGTATCAAAGATTTATACCACATGCAGGGAAAGTGGAAAAACATCATCCACTAAGTCATAATAAGGATGAAAATGTGTGTTGAGTGATCTGACAGGTGGTCACTGAAGAGGATTATAATGAAAAATAAGAGGAAAACAGCTGCAAAAGTCACTGCAGAACTGAATTTTGCACTCATGAACTGTGTCAGCATCACAACATGAAGGGAGCTCCAGTAGCAGTTTTTTGGTGATGATTTTTGCAGCCATATCACAGTATTCCCTGGGCGCCATGGGTACTCTGCCAGAGTGAATTACTGCCAAGGGTTATTTGACCATTTTGGCTGATCAAGCACATCCCATAGAACAAGACTACAAGGCCCTGTTCATGCAGCTTGCATCATCCAACACTGGTTTCATGAGCACAAGAATGAATTTTTGCATCTCCCCTGGCTACTATGTTCACCAGGTCTCAATGTTATTGACCTATTGTGGTCTACTTTGGAGAGAAGGTTGCATGATTGCTATAAACCTCCATCATCATTACCAGAACTCCCCACAATTTTGCCACAAGAATGAAGATTCCCTTGAAATGATATAGGATCTGCATTTATCCATTCTGAGACAACTGGAAGCTATTTTAAATGAAACGGGTTTCCTACACTGTAATAGGAATGGTAATGTGTGAATGTGTAACGTTATTTTCATTAAATACTGTATGGCCCCTCCTATGCAGAGAACTACTCATGAGTATTCTTCTTCAAACATTCCCTTCTCTGTAAACTACTGACATTATACTACAAGGTGCATTAATAACATTGTGTGATCTTGTAAGAAGTTATGTTTCTGGAAAGTACCAACTGAGTAAATCATGTTCTGTTATACTGTGAAAAGTGCCATGCTGTAAACTGTGTAAAAGGAAGCACTCTGACCTGGAATACAATAAAGTATATTCATTACAAAATCAACAATAAACACAAGGTTCTCCCAGAATGCTGTAAATGTAAAACCAAACACTTTCTTCAACATACTCTTGACATTTTGTACCAATATAATTTTTAAATTTTGATTTATTTATCTAGTGATATACAGTTATTAATTGTGTGATTGTGGTACATGAGACTTGTCAAAAATATAATTTACAGAAGTGATGTGGTAGCTAATTAAATAGAAAAGTATTTTAAAATTAATTTAATTTTTACTGAGAATGAGCAGCTATATTTACATAACAAAGGAAAATATAAGTGATATCCTGTTTTAAACATCAAGATATCTTTCATGAAATTGCAAAGTGAGTAGTAACATTTCACTAGCAGAGTATCAAATAACTTGGTGCTAAGTGGGAGCAAGGACTGGGTAAGAGTGGCTGACAGTCTGGAGAGAGGCAGCTGGTGTACTTGGTCAGAATGCAGGGTTTGATAGGTAGGAGGTGCACAGGATAGCAATGTGACACAAGGGGACCAGCACCAGTGAGTTTGCAGAGCAGACAATAATGATGACATGGAGGAGCCTACAAAGGAGACTGCATGCAAATCTGTCATGTGAGCCATACCAGAACACTCAAGTATGTGGGATGCATACAAAATAGGACTAATAGAAGATATTGAATGTACACAGAGAAGGGTAGCACCAATGGTCACCAATGGCTTGTTATCCTCGGGAGAGTGTCACAGAGAAGCAGATGAAACTAAACTGCAAGACACTTGAAGACAGATGCAAACAGAGCCCACTTAAGTTTCGTGAAGCTGCTTTAAATGATGAATCTAGAAATATATTACAACTCTCTCCAGTAGGATCATGAGGATAAAATCAGATTACTTGTCCCACATATAGAGGCATTAAAACAATAATTCTTCCCACACTCCATACATGAATGGGATGAAAAGAACCTGTAATAACTAGGACAATGGGAGGTAACATTTGCCATGCACTTTACACTGGTTTGCTGAACATGGATGTAGTTGTAGATATAGATCTTGTTGGCAGGGGAGACAGAACAGAGACAAGAGTCTGTGAAGAAGAGGGTGAAGTTAGTGTCCTGGGGCAAGATGGAGGTGAGTGTGAAGCAGAGGGCTAATGGAGATAGACACCAGGAATATTTTGAGAGCAAAGGATGTTGCAAGAACAACTTCCATCTATGATGTTCAGAAAAGTTGATGCTAGAGCAGGGACCTAGTTGGAACAGGTAGTGAAGCAACCACTGAAATCAGGCATGTTTTGTTTAGCAGCATGTTCTGTCACTTGGGGATCAACTCTGCTTTCAGCTCCAGTTCGTAGGTGACCATTCATTCTGGTGGTTGGTGGTCATGCCCACATAAAATGCTGTGCAGAAACTGCAGCAGAGATAGGTATATGAAATGGGCTGCTTTCACAGGTGGCTCTTCTTCTGAGGGGATCACACAATCCAATCCACCCGAGACAAACCATCATGCCAGTCAACCAGCACAACTGCAGTCTTGGCACTGTGGAATCAGCAGGCACATTGTAGCTGTACAGATGTGTGTGTGTGTGTGTGTGTGTGTGTGTGTGTGTGTGTGTGTGTGTGTGTATTATGTACTCTAGCTTGAAAAAGGATTGTTTTGAAAGATAGTGATGTTTCCAGTCTCGTTTATGTTGCTGTTGATGACTCAACACCTCTACTATAGTGCGAGTTGTTGCCTTTATTCTTAGATTATTTACATGCAACCACATTTTTCCATAATGTAAAAAAAGATATTGGTTACTTTAAAAACAGTAATATGTGTTACGAAACTTAACATCTTTCATCATTTAACACATTTTTTTTATCTCTTCATAACTGCATCTTATGGGAAGAAGTAATGTCTTAAAATACTTCAGCCTCAGTTATTAAATCTCACTACCATGACATATTGGAGCTTTCATTGCAGACCATATGTCCTTCGGGAAGTAGTAGTGGCATTTCTTAAATTTATCCATGTTGTATAGATTTAGTTGAGGTCTGCAACTGTGTTACAAATTTATGAAACAATTTTTTCTGCTTCCATCACTTTTTACTAATATTCATTATCTTGACATGTTTTTGCTACATTCTGCCACCATGATGTATTTTACAGTTACATACATTAATTTGAAGTGAGTTACATGTACTAAAATTTAATCCTGTACAGAGATTTCACTTATTTCAGTGTGTATCTTAACAACAAAAACAATCAATTTTTGACTACACAATGTTCTTGGATAGATAAAAAATCTACTCACCAAGCGGCAGCAGCAGGAGAACACACACATAGAAGAAGATTATATTTATGCAAGCTTTTGGAGACAGTAGGTTTTTCTTGCAGCAGAAGGTTTGAAGGACAAGGGGGAGGTGTGAAGGGAAAGAACTAGAGAGGTTTAGGGAAAGGGGTATATTTCAGAGAAGTCACCCAGAACTGCAGGTCAGAAGAGACTTACGGGACAAGATTAGAAGGAAAGACTGATTGTTGAGGACTGCACCGGATGAAATTTGAAAAACAGATAGTTTAAAGGTTGAAGACACAGTAGTATGCAAAACAGAGATTACTGCTTAAACAACATGCATGAGTTAATAAGAGTGAAAAGCTAATTGCACTGTACGTAACAGTGGTGGGAGGGAGATGGTGAAAAATTGACGGGCAAGAAAATGAAAGATTTGGAAAACTAAAATGGAGTGAAGAATGGAGTAGCTACTGTGAAGAAATGCTTAGATGGAAGAAATTAACGTAAATTAAGGCCAGGTGTTTCAGCACAAGTTCCCACCTGTGGATTTCTGCGGAACTGGTGTCTGGGGGAAACAGGCAACGAGGTCATGACTGTCATGTTGTAGAGCATACTCTGCAGTAGGATATTGTGTGTTACCAGTAAATGCCCTCTGCCTATGCTCATTCATCCAAACTGAGAACTTGATGGTAGTCATGTTGACGTAAAAGGCTGAACAGTGTTTACTCAACAGCTGGTATATGACGTGTCGTGTCACAGGTGGCTCCCTTTTTGATAGTATATGTCCATTTTATGCCATCCCCCTATCATCTCTGTTATGTGCAATGCACTTAGGTTTTCTCTCTTATTAACTCACACACTATGTTTTTGCAGTAGTCTCTGTCTTGCATATTACCCTGTGTTCCATGTTTAAGCTCCCAGGTTTTCAAATCTCATCTGGTGCAGTCCCCAACAATCAGTTTTTCCTACTTATCCCATCCACTAAGTCTCTCATGACTTGCGGTTCTGGATGACTTTTCCAAAATCTATCCCTTTTTCTGAACGTCTCCAATCCTTTTCTTTCACCCCTCTTCCTTTCCATTCAACCCTTCTGCCAGAAGAAGGACCCACTGTCTTTAAAAGCTTGCATTAGTATAGCCTTCTTTTATGAGTGTGTTCTCCTGCCACCACTTGGTGAGTTGATTTTTATCTATCCACTTACATTTTAGTGTGTACCTTAAGTGAGATTGAGATGTATGTTCCAACATCTAACTTATGTCCTTACATACATTTTCGTTGATTATGTATTTGTCTTGCACACAGAGCACAATAATGCACACAACACCATCACTTATGACTTCAACGTTTAGTTGTTTACATTCTAAAAACTTGCAAGTGCCAAGAAAAATTTATTCCATTTGCTAAGATAGCAAACACAATGACAATACTTTTTTTATAAGCATCTTTATGTTATAGCAATATTAAATAGTATGTTTATTTAGTTTTTCTTTTTATTTTGATGATGTCAAGAATTTTTTCCCTCAGTTAACTCATTTATACTGGAGAACGTATTCCACATTGAAGAAATTATTGAAGAAATTTATGTTGTTACCTTTATTCTTACGTTATTTAATTCTACCACAACTTTTCATGATATAAAAAGACACTGATTACTTCAAAAACAGTTATATGTGCTAAAAAAAATCAATGAAACTTTCTAGTTCTTCACTCACATGCATTTTGAACCCTTTGTCTGTTTCTTGTAATGCATGAAGATCATTCACAATGTCCTTAAATGGGTGGCCAGTGCCTTTAATGTGAACAGCCATAGCCGATTTAACGTAACTGTTTGTGTGGTATGCCCTTATGGTGAGTTGTATTCTTCTTGTAACTCTCGTCTAGTATGGCCTACAAAGAGAGTTACACACTATTTTGAAAATGTCTGACTGAATGTGTTTAGGTAGTGTCTCAGTGTGTGTTGTAGTATGTTACGCTTTGTGAAAGTGATGTTAATCTTGTATGGTTTGAAAATATTTGTTGTTTTGTACAAGTGTTTGCTTATAAATGTTATGCTAGTCATCACTTTCTTTTTTATACTCTGTGAACCTGCTGGTTTACTCTTTTTTTCTTCTTTTCTGTATGAGGTTGTCAATAGGTGTGTCGTCATGGTCATTTGCTGCAGCTATTTGTTTGATCTTGTTGACAACAGTAGTGCCTCACACTCTGCCAACCAATTATTCAACTCATACTTGGCAGGTTTCTTGTGTACAACCTGGAATGAAAGATTCTAAGATATTTTGGCTCTACACTACCCCTCTTCCCTTTTTTGATCAAATCAACCCTAAATTCACAATGCATAATTGACTCAAAATGGAGAGGGTAGATAGATAATTGAAAACTGAGGATTTTCATTATCATATGTGGGGTCCACAAATGCATATTTTCCAGAAATCAAAGAAAGTAATTGTTATGACTGCCACTTACATACCCATAAGGTAAATGCTGTTCTGTGAAAGCTCAGCTGGTGTAGCAATGTGTAGGTCTCTAAATGCCCTACACATGTAAATAAATATTTGTAATGATTCTTATTTGTGCCGTCTCCATCATAGGGAAGTACAACTATATCTGAGTACCCTGACAGAAAACTGAAAGCTATACTATCAATTTCTTTATGTATGTCAATTGTTTATTTTCATAGTGTCTGTCGCTCTTTTGAGCTGGTGTGATAAAGACGTATGTTCTTGCACCCTCCCGATATTATGTTCATTAAAAGTTTTAGTCTCTTACTGAGCTAGGCCCTAATCCCCACATTCTGATGTGACGAGGACTTGAATTTTTTAATGGACCTTTCTGGAGAAGACGTCAACATGAAGACAGAATAGCCACTGCAGTCACATTGACATTGTTGTACTTCATTTGGAAGACGAGATAAATATCAAGCCATACATCAAAACTCAAAGGAATTAATCTTCAATCAATGTTCCAACACATTCCTTAACCTGCATGCTTCCATACCTGCACATTTCTGGACTTACAATTTCTGGTGCACTAGCATAACTATGTCAGCGCTGAACAATTCATGTCATCTCTCTCCCTAGGTGACCTACACTAGGGCATTGCCACTAAGAGAGAGTTGGCATGTATGTAATAATTTAAAATAATTATATAATTTTGTAAATTTTCTATTATACTTATTGTTATCTTTCTCTGTTTCATGAATGGGATACTACATTATCGCAGCGAGGATGGAAATCACACAATGTGAAAAACATTAAACATAATCAGTTGGACAATTAATTCCAGAAGGATCAAAAAAGCCAAAGAAAATGTAGGAAAATCCACAGTCCACTGTGTGCATGACTTCGCTTAGTAGCATCTCTGCCAATAGTGACTGTAGCACCCTTCCTAATTCAATTCCCAAACTGAAACATTCTCATAAAATACACTCCTGGAAATTGAAATAAGAACACTGTGAATTCATTGTCCCAGGAAGGGGAAACTTTATTGACACATTCCTGGGGTCAGATACATCACATGATCACACTGACAGAACCACAGGCACATAGACACAGGCAACAAAGCATGCACAATGTCGGCACTAGTACTGTGTATATCCACCTTTCGCAGCAATGCAGGCTGCTATTCTCCCATGGAGACGATCGTAGAGATGCTGGATGTAGTCCTGTGGAACGGCTTGCCATGCCATTTCCACCTGGCACCTCAGTTGGACCAACGTTCATGCTGGACGTGCAGACCGCGTGAGCCGACGCTTCATCCAGTCCCAAACATGCTCAATGGGGGACAGATCCGGAGATCTTGCTGGCCAGGGTAGTTGACTTACACCTTCTAGAGCACGTTGGGTGGCACGGGATACATGCGGACGTGCATTGTCCTGTTGGAACAGCAAGTTCCCTTGCCGGTCTAGGAATGGTAGAACGATGGGTTCGATGACGGTTTGGATGTACCGTGCACTATTCAGTGTCCCCTCGACGATCACCAGTGGTGTACGGCCAGTGTAGGAGATCGCTCCCCACACCATGATGCCGGGTGTTGGCCCTGTGTGCCTCGGTCGTATGCAGTCCTGATTGTGGCGCTCACCTGCACGGCGCCAAACACGCATACGACCATCATTGGCACCAAGGCAGAAGCGACTCTCATCGCTGAAGACGACACGTCTCCATTCGTCCCTCCATTCACACCTGTCGCGACACTACTGGAGGCGGGCTGCACGATGTTGGGGCGTGAGCGGAAGACGGCCTAACGGTGTGCGGGACCGTAGCCCAGCTTCATGGAGACGGTTGCAAATGGTCCTCGTCGATACCCCAGGAGCAACAGTGTCCCTAATTTGCTGGGAAGTGGCGGTGCGGTCCCCTACGGCACTGCGTAGGATCCTACGGTCTTGGCGTGCATCCGTGCGTCGCTGCGGTCCGGTCCCAGGTCGACGGGCACGTGCACCTTCCGCCGACCACTGGCGTCAACATCGATGTACTGTGGAGACCTCACGCCCCACGTGTTGAGCAATTCGGCCGTACGTCCACCCGGCCTCCCGCATGCCCACTATACACCCTCGCTCAAAGTCCATCAACTGCACATACGGTTCACGTCCACGCTGTCGCGGCATGCTACCAGTGTTAAAGACTGCGATGGAGCTCCGTATGCCACGGCAAACTGGCTGACACTGACGGCGGCGGTGCACAAATGCTGCGCAGCTAGCGCCATTCGACGGCCAACACCGCAGTTCCTGGTGTGTCCGCTGTGCCGTGCGTGTGATCATTGCTTGTACAGCCCTCTCGCAGTGTCCGGAGCAAGTATGGTGGGTCTGACACACCGGTGTCAATGTGTTCTTTTTTCCATTTCCAGGAGTGTGACATTTGGATAGAAAATTAATTTTTGGGAGAGAAATGTGTGGATACAATTGTGTTATGCCAACAATGCATTTTGATACATATCAGCGAGGCACCACTGAATGGGTTGTGTAATGGTATCTTGACTATTACAAAGAGAATATTTCATTTTCAAAAGTATTCATTTATTTTATCATTCTGCAAAACTATCAAAAAAAATTGAGTACAGCAGCTAGGCACTTCATTGCCAGTCCATTGCCAGATAGCCAGACACAAGATGTTGCCAATATGGACATGGCAACAAATGAAATCAAAACTGAAAATGTCAGTTGCAGTGATGATAACCAATTACATTTTTCAGTTACCATTGACACAGATGATAGTAAACATTATCATTCAAAACAGATATGATGACAGTAGGTGGACAGGGTGCACTGTGCACACTGGAAACCCAGATCACAATGCAAATGTTACAACCATTACTTAAACAAAGCTCCAATATTTCTACATAATTGTAATGAATAGCAAAATCAAAAACTTAAGCAAAGCATCAATGAAAAATTTGATGATTTTACAAAACAATGGACATAGACACAAAAGGAATTACTTGAACAGCAAAGGTGAACTCTTGATGCTTTCAAAACCAACATTAACACAACAATTCAATGACTTGGCAAAAGATTTGCACACTGAACTTTCAAACGAATTATCGGATAAACTTTTAAGCATGGGGAAAGATCTAAACACACAATTGCTCACTGGTTTGTCACAAGATGTAAATACACACATCAATAAAAGTTCTGAGAGTTCCGGAACCTGTACAGAAAATTGGAATAGAGATCAACATAAACATCATTTCCGCCCTTTTCATTGCTCATGAAAACCACACATTGCACGTTGTACCACCATACAGCGTGACCTTCAGAGATGGTGGTTCAGATTGCTGTACACACCAGTACTTCTAATACCCAGTAACACCTTGTTACCTGTATGCGTTGTGGCATACTATCCACAAGTTCATCAAGTCACTGTTGGTACATATTGTCCCACTCCTCAATGGCAATTCGGTGTAGATCCCGCAGAGTGGTTGGTGGGTCATGTCATCCATAAACAGCCCTTTTCAATCTACCCAAGGCATGTTCAATAGGGTTCATGTCTGCAGAACATGCTGGCCATTCTAGTCAAGCAATGTTGTTATCCTGAAGAAAGTCATTTACATGATGTGTATGAAGGGGCACAAATTGTCATCCATGAAGATGAATGCCTCATCAATATGCTGCCGATTTGGTTGTGCTTTCAGTCAGAGGATGGCATTCACGTATCATACAGCCTTTATGGCACCTTCCATGACCACCAGCGGCGTACATCAGCCCCACATAATGCCACCACAAAACAGCAGTGAACTTCCACATTGCTGCACTCACTGGAGAGTGTGTCTAAGGTGTCCAGCCTGACCAGGTTGCCTCCAAACACATCTATGACGATTGTCTGGTTGAAGGCATATGCAACACTCGCGGGTGAAGAGAACTTGATTCCAATCCTGAGCATCCATTTGCCCAGCATGTTGTTAGGCCCATTTGTACTGCACTGCATGGTGTCGTGGTTGCAAAGATGGACCTTGCCATGGGGTGAAGTTGCGCATCCTGGAAACTATTGTGCACAGTTTGAGTCATAATATGATGTCCTATGGCTGCGCAAAAAGCATTATTCAACATGGTGGCGTTGCTGTCAGGATTCCTCAGAGCCATAATCTGCAGGAAGCGGTCATCCACTGCTGTAGTAGCCCTTGGACAGCCTGAGTGAGGCATGTCATTGACAGTTCGTGTCTCTCTGTATCTCCTCCATGTCCGAACGTCACTTTGGTTCACTCTAAGATGACTGGACACTTCCCTTGTTGAGAGCCCTTCCTGGAACAAAGTAACAATGCGAACACAATCGAACTGTGGTATTGACGATATAAAAAAGGTGAACTACAGGCAACGCGAGCCATGGACCTCCTTCCTGGTAGAATGATTGGAACTAATCCGCTGTCGGAATCCCTCCATCTAATAGGTGCTGCTCATGCATGGTGTTTACATTTTTGGGCAGATTTGGTGACACCTCTGAACAGTCAAAGGGACTGTGCCTGTGATACAATATCCACAGTCAATGTCCATCTCCAAGAGTTCTGCGGACTGTGGTGATGCAAAACTTTTTTTGATGTGTGTAATATAAGCCAAATAGTGTCATCAATAGGAGAGACACAAGAACAGTTCAGGGAAAAGATGAAGGAGGTATCTGAGGCTCAGACAAAAATGCAGCAGGAGCATTCACAATTGTGCCAGAATATAAATACACTCGAGGTACTGTTGACAGGTTGCAAACAGCATACAAAGATCTACCCGAACAGGTACAAGATCTATCATTGCAACTAGGTAGCATAAAATTAAATATTCTGTTCATGAGAAAGAAGCAAAAAAGAATAGATAAAGACATTAAGGAAATAAAGGATAGAGCCAAGGCTGCTATGCTAGACCAAGGCAGTACTCTAGCACAGAATGTAGTCCAGGAACACAAGGAATATGCAGATGTGATCGAGGAAGCAATGAAGGTACAGAAGACAGAACTAAGAGCTGAAACAGATCAGAGGTTGAAAGGAGTGGATTTCTCATCTGAGGTGCTGCGGCTCACATATTCGCCCTGCTCTCGTTACAAGAGTATTAATCATGCCTCTTTTCTGGCTCAGGTGGTGGTTTGATAGTTTGTGCAGGTATCGGTCCATGTGTATCAGTTTTCGATACACGCTGCGTCCCAGGTTTTTGCCATCCCTTGTGACCTACACATCTAGAAATGGCAGGTTTTTGTCCTTCTCTACTTTCATGGTAAATGTTATGTTGGCATGGAGGCTGTTCAAGTGTCTTAGGAAGTCACCGAGCTGTTTTTCACCATGGCTCCACACCACAAAAGTATCATTGACGTACCTGTACCACACCTTAGGTTTGCAAGTCGCAAAGTCCAGTGCCTGTGCTTCAAACTGTTCCATGAAACAGTTGGTCACCACTGGACTAAGAGAACTTCCAGCTGATTGTAGAAATCGCCATTCCACATTAAATAACTTGTGGTGAGACATGCATGGAAGAGCTTTTTGATGTCTTGCAGGAAAATGGAACCAATCTGCTTAAGAGCGTCACTGAGTGGCACTTTCGTAAACAACGAAACAACATCGAAGCTGACAAGGATGTCGTTTGGTGCAAGTTTCAGTTTCTTCAGCTTCTCAATGAAATTTCCTGAGTCCTTTATGTATGTGTCGGTCTTCCCCACGTGTGGCTGGAGCAGAGAGGCTAAGTATTTTCCAAGTTCATACGTTAGTGAGCCAGGGGCGGTAACGATCGATCTCAGTGGAATGTTGTTGTTATGGATCTTGGGTAATATATACCGCTGAGGTGGTAGGGCTTCTGTGTTGTGCAGGTTTCTCTGTATGTCCGCCGGCAGAGAACACACCTTGATTAATCGATTCATATTCCATGTGATACGCTGCATCAGATCTGCACTTAGTTTTCAGTACATCATCGGATCTAATAGGTCTCGAATCTTTTGCTCATAATCTTTGGTCTTCTCATTCCCCTTATCGGCAGGCAGTACCAATATACTCTTGTCGGCCTTGAGATTCTTAATGGCTTGTACCTCTCCTTTCTTCCGGCTGCAAGCTGGTGGTTTTGCTCGGCGCAGTATCCTGGCTGTTTCAGTGCGTTTTTCTTCAGCCCTTTCACAAGGAAGGGTCCAAATGGCTGCTTCGGTGTTGGCAATGATGTCCTCCATAGGTATAGTTCTCGGGATGATAGTGAAATTCCCTCCTTTTTGAAGAACAGACACTTCCTCTTCAGCCAATTATCGTTCAGTGAGGTTCACCACTGTGTGTGACATGTCGGGGATCGCCTTGTCAGTCTGCTTCCGGAATCTTTGGAATGTTTTCTTCTGTCGCTCGGTGCAACGCTCGAGTTCATTCTGCATGCTCCTGAGAGTGATGCTGTTGATCTTGTCCCAGTCATCTCGATGTATTCTGCTACTTAGTTGATAGAAAATGTCCAGAATTCCTGATCCGTTCTTGCCAAGTCTCTCCGTGTTGTATGAATTCGCTCACGACGAAAAGATCATTCCATTCTGTCATAGATACGATGTGCTTGGGCGGTGGTGAATAGGCGCTTACATCTCAAGAACTTCAGTGTAGTACATTCATCTCGGCACTGTGACAGGAAGGTGAGAGAGGACATCAATTGCACTTTCTTCTTCCGTCGTTGGTCAAGGTGTCAGTACAACTTCCAAATCTCCTCCCCATAGAGGCATAATAGAGCGTCTATAGAAAGGTCCCAGAACTGCTCTCATTAATAAACGATCACAACGCCCATATAGTACTAGGGACAGAAAGTTGGCTGAAACCAGACGTAAACAGTAACGAAATCCTAAACTCAGATTGGAATGTATACCGCAGAGACAGGCTGAACAGTGAAGGGGGAGGCGTGTTTATAGCGGTAAGAAGTGCAATAGTATCGAAGGAAATTGACGGAGATCCGAAATGTGAAATGATTTGGGTGAAGGTCGCGGTTAAAGCAGGCTCAGACATGGTAATTGGATGTCTCTATAGGCCCCCTGGCTCAGCAGCTGTTGTGGCTGAGCACCTGAAGGATAATTTGGAAAATATTTCGAGTAGATTTCCCCACCATGTTATAGTTCTGGGTGGAGATTTTAATTTGCCGGATATAGACTGGGAGACTCAGACGTTCATAACGGGTGGCAGGGACAAAGAATCCAGTGAAATTTTTTTAAGTGCTTTATCGGAAAACTACCTTGAGCAGTTAAACAGAGAACCGACTCGTGGCGATAACATATTAGACCTTCTGGTGACAAACAGACCCGAACTATTTGAAAAAGTTAACGCAGAACAGGGAATCAGTGATCATAAAGCGGTTACGGCATCGATGATTTCAGCCGTAAATAGGAATATTAAAAAGGGTAGGAAGATTTTTCTGTTTAGAAAAAGTGACAAAAAGCAGATTTCAGAGTACCTGTTGGCTCAACACAAAAGTTTTGTCTCAAGTACTGATAGTGTTGAAGATCACTGGACAAAGTTCAAAACCATCGTACAATATGCATTAGATGAGTATGTGCCAAGCAAGATCGTAAGAGATGGAAAAGAGCCACCGTGGTTCAACAACCGAGTTAGAAAACTGCTGCGGAAGCAAAGGGAACTCCACAGCAAACATAAACATAGCCAAAGCCTTGCAGACAAACAAAAATTACGCGAAGCGAAATGTAGTGTGAAGAGAGCTATGCGAGAGGCGTTCAATGAATTCGAAAGTAAAGTTCTATGTACTGACTTGGCAGAAAATCCTAAGAAATTTTGGTCTTATGTCAAAGCGGTAGGTGGATCAAAACAAAATGTCCAGACACTCTGTGACCAAAATGGTACTGAAACAGAGGATGACAGACTAAAGGCCGAGATACTAAATGTCTTTTTCCAAAGTTGTTTCACAGAGGAAGATTGCACTGTAGTTCCTTCTCTAGATTGTCGCACGGATGACAAAATGGTAGATATCGAAATAGACGACAGAGGGATAGAGAAGCAATTAAAATCGCTCAAAAGAGGAAAGGCCTCTGGACCTGATAGGATACCAGTTCAATTTTACACAGAGTACGCGAAGGAACTTGCCCCCCTTCTTGCAGCGGTGTATCGTAGGTCTCTAGAAGAGCGTAGCGTTCCAAAGGATTGGAAAAGGGCACAGGTCATCCCCGTTTTCAAGAAGGGACGTCGAACAGATGTGCAGAACTATAGACCTCTATCTCTAACGTCGATCAGTTGTAGAATTTTGGAACACGTATTGTGTTCGAGTATAATGACTTTTCTGGAGACTAGAAATCTACTCTGTAGGAATCAGCATGGGTTTCGAAAAAGACGGTCATGTGAAAACCAGCTCGCGCTATTCGTCCACGAGACTCAGAGGGCCATAGACACGGGTTCACAGGTAGATGCCGTGTTTCTTGACTTCCGCAAGGCGTTCGATACAGTTCCCCACAGTCGTTTATTGAACAAAGTAAGAGCATATGGACTATCAGACCAATTGTGTGATTGGATTGAGGAGTTCCTAGATAACAGGACGCAGCATGTTATTCTCAATGGAGAGAAGTCTTCCGAAGTAAGAGTAATTTCAGGTGTGCCGCAGGGGAGTGTCATAGGACCGTTGCTGTTCACAATATACATAAATGACCTGGTGGATGACATCGGAAGTTCACTGAGGCTTTTTGCAGATGATGCTGTGGTCTATCGAGAGGTTGTAACAATGGAAAATTGTACTGAAATGCAGGAGGATCTGCAGCGAATTGACGCATGGTGCAGGGAATGGCAACTGAATCTCAATGTAGACAAGTGTAAGGTGCTGCGGATACACAGAAAGATAGATCCTTTATCATTTAGCTACAAAATAGCAGGTCAGCAACTGGAAGCAGTTAATACCATAAATTATCTGGGAGTACGCATTAGGAGTGATTTAAAATGGAATGATCATATAATGTTGATTGTCGGTAAAGCAGATGCCAGACTGAGATTCATTGGAAGAATCCTAAGGAAATGCAATCCGAAAACAAAGGAAGTAGGTTACAGTAGGCTTGTTCGCCCACTGCTTGAATACTGCTCAGCAGTGTGGGATCCGTACCAGATAGGGTTGATAGAAGATATAGAGAAGATCCAACGGAGAGCAGCGCGCTTCGTTACAGGATCATTTAGTAATCGCGAAAGCGTTACGGAGATGATAGATAAACTCCAGTGGAAGACTCTGCAGGAGAGACGCTCAGTAGCTCGGTACGGGCTTTTGTCAAAGTTTGGAGAACATACCTTCACCGAAGAGTCAAGCAGTATATTGCTCCCTCCTACGTATATCTCGCGAAGAGACCATGAGGATAAAATCAGAGAGATTAGAGCCCACACAGAGGCATACCGACAATCCTTCTTTCCACGAACAATACGAGACTGGAATAGAAGGGAGAACCGATAGAGGTACTGAAGGTACCCTCCGCCACACACCGTCAGGTGGCTTGCGGAGTATGGATGTAGATGTAGATGTAGAATACAAAATTGTTAAGGCTTTTATGGCCACCTGAAAAACTGTCTATTGGCTCCTGTCTTTGCGAAGTAAGGAATCTGAAAAAGAAATGTCGGGTACAGCCTTTCTGCCATACATTCCCAGTGATGGACAGAATCGGCCGTATATTGCACAAACATGGCGTAAAGACGATTTTCAAACCGACAAAGAAGATCAAAGAGTGTCTTAGATCGGCGAAGGAGAAAAGGGACCCACTTGCAATGTCGGGAATATACCGTATGCCATGCACATGCAGAAAAGTTTATGTCGGAATGACTGGACAATCAATTTACACCAGGATCAAAGAGCATAAGTGACATTGCAAGTTGGAGTAGGTGCAGAAATCGGCTGTGGCAGAGCACGCACTGAGTGCGACCAACCACGTAATAAAATTCACCGACATGGAAGTTCTGGCTGTAGAGCAGCACTATCACACATGCTTGTTCAGAGAAGTTGTAGAAATACAAAGACACGCAAATAGTTTCATCAAGAAAGAGGAAAGCCTTAAGATAAATGGATCCTGGCTTCCTGTACTGCAGTGTACGACTGTTGCAGGTAGCAAGAGGAGAACTGCACTGGAAATGACCGCGGAGAAGACCTTGGCTGTTGGTGCGCCAGGTACATATAGTCTACGGCCGCGAGCTCAGCTCCAGTTCACCACTGGCAATGGAGAGTGAAGCTTTGACACTGCCAGCCACTCGTGCTGGCGAAACGTCAGTAAAATCATTAGATGAATGTCAGCTGAAGAACCCAAGACAGGAGCCAATAGGCAGTTTGTGAACCCAGTAGTGTTCGTAAGAACCTCCTGGAACATTTTGCCAAGGAACTGGACTGAAGCACAGAAGATATGCTTTGTGGTAGGTTAACCACAGGATGATATCTTGCTGTGGGCCACTAACATGGTGGATAAATGTCGCACCTATGAACAGTTTGAAAAGACGTTCCTGGTCCATCACAGTGCAAGAGAGACTGCCCATTTAACCTGGTGCCATTCAGCAGTAAATATGGAGGGCTCAGAAGATACTTTGAGAAGTATCTACATGAAACCTGTTACAGGACAAACCTGACATCGCACATAGATGCCCTAAAAACTTTCAAAAATGACTACCAGTTAACAAATTTGAGAAATTAATCACCACTCCTGAGCACAATATAGAGAATTCCCTTTCAGTTTTCAATTACATTGATCTTATCTACAAACAAAGAGCTGCGCAACCACGAAGTGATGGCATGCAGGCAGACCCCACACAAACTAATTAACAAAACAGTGGGAATGGCAATAACAACAAACACAGTTGGCAGCCATATTCCCCTCACAGCAATACCAATAGGAACCAATTTGATAGCAGAAAAGAACAAAAATTCAAGTGATGACAAAAAATTACCAAGGACAAAATTTCAATAAGTCAGGATTTAATAGCCAGAGTAGTCAGCAAGTGTACAAAGCATTTCTGACCAGGATCAATGACCCAAGTGGCAACTGGCAAGGGCAGAACACAACTGCGTGACAAAATAATCTGCCATTGTTTGACTACAATTAGTACAATCAAAATTACATTTCAAATAGCAGCCAGGGACAACAAAATTTCGAACTGAGGGCCACACAAGATACTAACTGGCAAAACCAGGTGCATAATGTGCATACAGTCAACGTTACTCCTAATGAGGAAGTTGGTGCTCAGGATAATTCAAAAAACACAAATTGGTATCAATAGGCCCCCATTTGATGACCATTAATAGGGGAAGGGGCACAGAACTAGTTAAAAGCTGTTGTCATTGATATGACAACTATGGTGATATCAAAGATGATGTGTGTCGGGAAGATATTACCAACTGTGTAGATGAAAGTGAAGACACAGTACAGGCAGTAATAAATACACAACTGTTTGTTTAATGGTACCCATAGTACTGAACACTGGAGCTACTATGAATATAATTTCAAGGGTTTGTTTGATCAGTTACAAAAACAAGGACACATATCAACAATTCCGTAGGAGGTAAGTCTAAAGGCATAAAATTGTAGGCATGGATTCCTGTTCAAATTGACAGCTTCTCTTTACAATGCATTTTTTGGTGGTTGAAAGGCTAATAGTAAACTGTCTTATCAGCAGGAACACCTTTAGGAGGTACCAAGAACAAACTGACATTGGTAAAGGGAATTGTCATTTCATTGTTAAAGACCAACAATATTTAGTAGACCTAGTCAAGTCAAATGCAAATGCAAAAGCAAACCAAAACACAGTGCTGACATTCAAATACAACTCTTCTATCCAACTGTCATGTTTGTAAACACACTGAGAAATGAGTAATCACAGGAAGAGGAAACAGGCCCTGAGACCATGCATGCCAAAGTAAGTGAGTCAGTGTGTCTTACAGAAGAATGAAAGTAAGACTCATAGGAGCTTTTAACACATAATGGTCATGTTTTTGAATGATGCCCTGGTGTAATAAAGGGATACAAATACAAAATGGAAGTATACTCACACGAAACCTTCTGCTTTTCGTCTTACCCCATTCCATGGGCCAAGAAGGAGACTGTGAGGAAGGAGATTTATAGAATGCTAAATTGGGAAATACTACAGCCATCCTTATCTCCATACCATATCCCCATTTTGGCCATTAGCAAATCACATTGCAGGGTCTGCTTCATGCTCGATGTATGAGAAATGATAAAATTATTGTGCTTGTCAGGATGCAACCTGACAATCTGGAAGAACAACTTCTAAAAATTCCATAACCTTAAACCTCACCATAGCATATCTCCAACCCTCATATTGGCAGATTGCAATACATGAAGGTAGCTCTAAGTACACTGCCTTTGTATGTGGTGGCGGAAGCTATGAGTTCTTTGTTCTCCCTGTTGGTCTTTTAAACATCAGTATGGGCATATTTATTTCTGCTTTAGATCAAGTCTTAGGATCTGAATTGTTAAGTAGAGTCACTGTGTATGTTGATGATTTACTGACTGCTAGCTCCACATGGTCAGAACACTTGTGGCTCTTGGCTCATCAAGTCTTGTATAGGTTTTCAGAATACAAAGTCACAGTCAACCTAATGAAGTCACATTTCGATAAGAAGTGGTTAAATGCCTTGGACACATAACATCACCTCAAGGCATACTTCCATACCCTAAGAAGCTTGGTGCTATCAGACATTGCCCTGTACCTCAAAATAGGAAACATTTAAAAGGATATCTTAAATTAGTATCTTTCTTCGGAAAATTTATATCACAGCAGCTTTTAAATAGTGATGCTATATTGAATCTTCTATGGAAGAACCACCCCTGGTTATGGAGCAAGCAATACCAAACTGATTCTGACAACATTGAAGGAGCTCTTCTAATTGCCATCTTACATCTTCCTGACATAACCCAGGATTTTTGTCTGTGTACAGAGGTGTCCTCCTAAGGGCTGGGTGCTTGTTTATTACACATCACTGACATTAACGGAGAGTTTACTCCTAAGGTAATTAGTTTTGGTAGTAGGACCCTATCTGAAGCTAAATGTGAGGAATCTGTGATCGAATTGGAAGCTCTTGTAGTAATCTGGGCGTTAAAAAGTATGAATATAAAGTTCGAATGTTACATGTGGGGAAAGCATACCAAGGGGTACCGCAGCCATCAGTCTTTATCTTTCCTTCTTACTTGTATACTCTTACACAGGAGAATTTCTAGGTAGTGTTTGTATTTATAGGAATTTTATTTTGAAATTGTGTATATCAAAGGTAAACAAACATAATTGCTGGTGCCTTATTGAGGCTTCCACAAGGTGTACACAAATTCTTGGAATTCGTGGAGAACAATTCAGAAATCAGGGTTTTATTGATGAAAGAAAAAACACAATAGCCATGCTACGTTAGGATACGTAAAAGCATGGAGCAACAACTGCAAAAGAATCCCAGATGGCAAAAGGTAAGGTTAAAACTGCTGCAGAACAATGATGCCAGGTTGAAAACCTTTTTATGATTTACCAAGATGTGCTGTTTCACCAACACCTCCCAGAGCAGAGACAGTGGTGTGTTTGTTAACCACATAATCATGTTAACAACATTATATTGCACACTCACAATGGTTGGGAAATATATAGCATCCCAAATGTTAGTAAGATAGGCACTTATTGTTAGTGTTCAAGTTCAAAACCAAAAGTTCTGCATTTAATATGGATATGTGTTGTGTCACAGAAGGCTAAGCATACAAATAAGTAAAAATTAATTGAACTACACCCAATATTGCCTAAGAGACCCTTGTAGATCAGTTTCCTTGGATGCAGCGGGAGCGCACCCACAAGGGAAAGAAGGTGCTTTCTACAAGTAAGTCAAATTGTATGCTGCGTTGTCAGTGACTGTGAGCACCATGATCAGAAGAATTACAATGGAGTATCTACCCATAGAAGACAAGCCAGAAATACTGATGATGGAAAACATGTCATACTTTACAGGAAAGAGTTCATAAACACTCACGACATTAATCATACACTTGTATTCAGGTTTCACCCAGAATCAAGTCCCACAGAGGATATTTAAGGAATTTAACAGATTTATCCAGACTTACACCACTCACAAACACACGAGATGGATTAAACACATTACCCCATTTCAGCAAGTTATTAACAATCTCCCACGTAGCTCCACCAGCTTTACAGTTAAAGAATTGCTGTTACACAAAACACGAGCAGATGATTGGGAAGCACCTATACCTAAAGCCCCAAGGAAGGAAACATCACATGAAGAGAAAATATATCGGGCACTGGTTAACACTGAAGAAGAGGCAAATTCCGAGTACAATTGTATGATAAGAAATTAGGACACACTGTAGAATACCATGTAGGACAATACATACTGCTCTGGACTTACCCAAAATTGAAAAAGTATGATAAGTTGAATGGCAAGTGGCAACTGCTATGCAAAAGGCTATTTGTTACATCAAAAATCCCTAACCCAGGAGCCTGTAAGTTGGTATACTTAAATAGGGGTAAGGAAAATGGTCTCTACCGACACAAAGACTTATGTAAATATATGCACTAAACAGAATTTGACACCAATCAAGCATAGCTTGGAGCAATGTACTGTTCATGGCATGGAGAAATGTACTGTTCACTTGAATTTACTTATTATGATTAATGTTTAGTATTAAATAAAGATCTCATTTCGTCCATTTCATGTGTGTTGCCTTATTTCAACATAAGTTTTAGTTACGTAAGATTTTCATTGTATGCTTATGAACCAGAGAAGCTCAGAAAACATTACTCTAGCCGAATGCAAAAAAATTAATTATTTTCACACTGTACTGTTTAAACACACAGCAGGTGTGTGTTTGAGATATAGCACATGGAGCTAGCAAAGTGGAGCAAGGACAGAATTGCACATGCGCAGCAGCTAGCATTAAGGTTGACAACCTCCACACATGCACACAGCACATCGTAATACGAAGGATGGCTGCCACAAGATGATTGTAGCTTAGCAAAAAAATGCCAAGCAATCTACATTTATAGAAAACTTTATAATATGAGTTACCTACTAAGGAAATTAAATGTCTACACTACAGAATTAAACTAAGGTAAAGAAATTAGGAAGAAATAATTTAAGGAATTTATACACAGAGGATGAACTAAATATTACCTACAGAAAACTAGCTATACATTATGATACTATTTACATTTATACAAGTGGTTATTTACATGCTACATGAAAGAGGATATCTAGATGAGGAACGAAGGAATATAAACTAAGTCTTGAATATAGTACGAGAGACTGGATTGTGCCCCTCTTAAAATAACTCTTTTCTTTCCAGGTGTAAAAGGTAAGTCAAAATGACAACTGCATTACGAACATGTGCGCTCTTCCAACTCATAAAAAAATTGATAAAGAATGAGCTGTGTACTGACAGAAATTGAATATATGAATAATAAAAGTGTCCTGCATTAGTGGCCAGTGAGTAACTATGCACTTAGTTTTAAGTTGGTATTGAAGTGTTCTTCCAGCAAATGATGCAGAGTCATGTTCTGGATAAAATAGGGTACACAATAGTTAAGTGTTTGGTACTAAAACATATGGGCTGCACCAAAAATAAATAATTATATGTAGAAAATATGTGTGAGTGTGATAGTGTGAATGTGTGTATGAAAAATCTACAGTACACAAAATGTATAAAATGTTGAACTTAGGTCTTGTGTTACCAAATAAAAAGGGGTCATACCAAGCATTACAACCCATGTAACTGAGGTATGCATCAAGCAAGGGTTATTGCAGTACATCTGGACACGACCACAAGTTGTCTCAACATTGTTATACACATGTTCATTGGCACAATTCCTGTAAAGAGATATACATGCACCACAGAAAACACAAGAGTGATATCATGTAGCAAAGGAAAGTATAAGTCACCGACACTGAAGTACACTTGTATGACACAATATAGTACTGTCAGACTGTATCAGCGGATAGTAAACATGAAGTAAGTGGATTAACACGACTAGATAGTCATGAAATGATGTACTCAGTAGTTCTCTCATGAGGAATTAAGTACTGCAGAATGAATGCTTCTTCCTGTTGATAAAATATCTGGTGGACCAGTAGACACATACTAGTAAACTTGTCAGAGGAGTAGCTAAACACAGTCACGTATGCTTATCGCAATTTCATGTTATGAAGCTTTCTTTCCTCAGCATCGACAATGATGGATACTCACATCAGGTGCAATGTATGGACACAAAATTCATGCACTTCATGTGATAATGTTGTTTGCAAATATTTTGTGAATCCTGGAAAATGAGATTGAAACAATGATAACCTGCGTAAAGTTAAAGCAAGATGAGACTATGAATTCAGCTTGTTCACAAACAAACATTCAAAAGGGTAATGCCTGAGAGCAAAATGTGATAAGAATGATAATGTAAAAACTGAAAAATGTTACATGACATAAAATCAGAAGAAATGTACATAATATTAACTGTCTTCTATGTATAATTTCTGTACAGTGTTTATGTAAATTTTTGTACAATATTTATGCAAAGAAATATAAATGTCGTATGAAAATGTATATGTATGGAGTAAGAAATACACAAACCCAGCATGTCAGTATATCTTAAAATGTAAATATTTAGGTTATCGTAACAATGATAAAATGTAAAAACTATGTCAATGACACAATGTAAAGCTGAATATGTTTTCCAAGACTGCATATGTGAACTAATAACTGTAAGTGTGCTACGAATATTTTGTGCAGATTTGAAACCCATAATTCCATGTATTCCTGTAAAACACATGTGCCAGTGCTGGGCAGCAATGAACATTTATATCCTTGGTGGACTTGAGCATTGATAAGACCTTCCACCACAGAGAGGGTATGTAAATGAATAAAGGCATTTGAGACTTACCTTTAACCAGTACAAGTGTCTAGTTCAACCACTAAAACATGTAGACTACAGCAGAAGCAAATGCTTGTGCCGTAAATAATGAACCTCCTCACCACAGTATCAATGGTTGCACTATGCACAAGTCTCAGCACAGCAAGTTGCAGCAATGGGATGAACACTTTTATTGACTTTGGATAAATAAGTGAAATTTTAACACACTCATGGACAGATCAACTTAACTACAGCAGTAACAAACTGAAGTGCACATGCAGCATACATCAGATGAGACGTGCACCAAGGCAATGTTGCAATTGAAGTGGTCAGATTAAAATAATCATACATCAGACTCTGAATTCAAATGTGCCTGTTGACGCTATCCTTATAAATTTTTTGTAACCAGTAGTTGTAACAATTTGTAAAGTGTACATTAAACGAGGTAAACTTGGCCATGAATAAAGGCCTCAGCACCCTGACAGGCCAAGAGAATAAAGCACAAAAGAGATGCAAACAGTGCAATACTAGTTCACGTCTTCCTTGTGCAGCAAAGATATTGTAGGGTTGGCAAAAAACTGAAACCTATACAATCAATTGTCAATATGTACCTCAATTGTTTTTTTTTTCCACTTATTTCAGTGTCTGTTGGTCTTCTGAGTGGTGCAATAAAGACATATGTATTTGTACTCTCCCAATACTGCGTTAATTAAAAGTTATAATATGCGGAAGTCACAAGTTTTCATTCTCCTACCTAGCTATAGCCTAATCTCCACATCTTGATGCAATGAGGACCTGCATTTTTAAACGGGCCTTTTGGAGAAGAAGTCAACATGAAGAGAGAATAGCTGATGCAGCCATGCTGGTATTGTTGTACCGTCAAACGAGGTGATTTCGGACACCAGAGCGAATTCGGATAGTATTACTTATTTGCTCTTTGCCACTACATAGAAACAAAGAGTTACTTATTTTAACATCTGTACGCCAGTTATTTTAAGCGCAAGATTGCATTTATTGCTTTCCACAACTTTTATTTTGCGTCAGTTGTTTCCCTAGGCGAATAATTGACGAACAGTCTCAGTGTTAAAAATCCTTGCATTATCGTAAAGTGGAAACTTCCTATTGTTGCGCCAAACGGGAAGTTATTGTAATCATAATTGTCAACGCACTCAGTAGCTAACAGCATTGAGACAATTTCTGTACAGGTTTGTCATGTTTCTTGTGCAATGTTATAAAATAATGATAATTTTTGTAAAGCTTTGTACTGAGTGAGGTGATTTCAGACAATGCCAAGAACATATAAGAGCAGGAGAGGTGCTACAGTATGTTGTAATTATGACCAGGAACTTTTAGATAAAGCTGTTTGCGATATTCAGAGTGGTAAATTATCCTACAGAAAAGCATGTGATTTGTATGGTATACCTAAATCAACCCTACAAAATAAAGTGCAGGAAGCACATCCGAAAAAAATTGGAGGACAGCCAGTGCTAAATAAAGAAGAAGAAGAAATGTTGCAGCAAGGTATCCTGAGGGCTGCACATTGGGGATTTCCCTTCACTAAATTAGATGTTAGATATTTAGTTAAAGGCTACCTTGATACATCTGGCCGAAAAGAGAAGAAATTTCATAATAATTTGCCAGGAGAAGAATGGGTGCATTTATTCCTCAAATGACAGTCAGAAGATCTTTCTGTTTGCTTAAGCAAATATTAAACGAGCTCATGCAGAAGTGAACAAAGAGGCTGTTAAGATGTTTTTCTCCAATATCAGCAAAGCTGGAAAATCTCCCACCTAGCAACATGACCAACTATTATGAAACCATCATGTAAGATGATCCAGGCAAGCAGCAGATAATTACAAAACGAGGGAGTAAGCATGCTGAAAAAGTGATGGACTCATCAAAATCTAGTGTCTCAATAACGATGGCAGCTAGTGCTGATGGTAATCTGCTTCCTCCGTATGTCCTTTACAAATCAGAGCATTTGTGGGACACGTGGCACGTTGGTGGACCACAAGGAACCCATTTCAATAGGAACAAAAGTGGATGGTTTGACCTGCCAGTATCTGAAGACTGGTTCTTTACAATTGCTTTGCCCTATTTGAAGAGGCAAAACGGGCCAACAGTCATGATTGGAGACAACTTATCCAGTCACATGTCTTTACGTGTTATTGAAGAGTGTGAGCAGAACAATATTTCATTCATTCTCCTTCCCCCCAATAGCACGCACCTCCTCCAACCGCTCGATGTAAGCTTCTTCAGGCCAATGAAAGCAGCGTGGTGAGCTGTATCAACTGATTGGAAGAAACACACTCATGGGACCATTTCCAAGGATGCCTTCCCATCTCTTCTGAAGCAGAAACTGACTAAGATTTCAGCAAACTCCAAGGAAAACATAAAGGGTGGATTTAGTGCCACGAGCCTAATCCAGATAATGTCTTACGAAAATTGCGTGATAAAGAGGAGAGCCAGCAGAGCAACACAGATGCATGATCTTCCACTTTTGAAGAAATGCTCAAAGAAATTCATAATCATCCAAATAAGCTTGGTAGCTCCTGCCACCGCAGAAAACTAGATGTTCAACCTGAAAAATCTGTCACTGGCCGAGATTTTCAAGGAAATGAAAACAGTGCTGGAACAAGTGACAGCACTTCTAGCAGTAGTGAAAGTGAAAAACAATACATCATCCAATGAAGTTTTACTGGTGAAAGAAGAGGCTTTTCTTGTTGCAGAGTACAAATATAAACGTGGAAACAAGGAAAAAACAAGGCAGTATGTTGGAGTGGCCACAAATGTTGGTGCTACGGAAGTAAGTGTGAAATTCTTGCGCCCACACGAGAACAGTAAAAACATATTAGTGTCCTAATGTCCCCAATGAAGACACAATACAAAAATTGCAAATTTCAAAAATACTGCCCATACCAGTTGAGAAGAGAGGAATGTTCATTTTTCGAGAAGATGTGTTTTAGACTCAAAGACAAATCGTTTAGTTAAAGTGTTTGCAAATTAATTTAGAATGATGAGTGAGAAAAATTATTTTGACCTTTTAGTTAAATTACTTTGTTTGTTTCTGTCTGTTTCTAATATTTCAGTTAAGAACTGTAAAAAATTTTTATTTAAATTCTTGTAAAATACAAACTTATCAGTAATATATAAAATTCATTATATCATTCCATATCACTTATTCGTAACAAAGGGCTACGTTAAAATGTGTAAAATGTCACCAAAATCAAATAAAAAGCCTGTAGAATTTAAAAAAGTCAGTAACTGTCCAAATTTGCCCTCTTTATACTGTAACTTTTGACAGAGATTTAAAAAACACATGTGTCCAAAATCACCCCAATCCGTGGGGTGACTTCGGACACTTTATTTAACTGCCTGAGATAAATATACCTGCACATACACTTTCTGATTCTGGGATATTTTATTCGTTACACATATACCCTACCACTTCCATAACAATCAATTTAATCTAACAATATATATGAAAGTTACAATCAAAATAACGACAAAACCGTCCGAAATCACCCCGTTTGATGGTACACCAAAACTCAAAGGAATTAATCTTCAGTCAGTGTTCCAGAACTGCCACAACATTTCTTAACCTGCAAGCATCCATACCTGTGTACGTTTCTGGTCTTAGAATTTCTGGAGTGGTGAATGTGTGTTAGCATAACTATGTCAGCTCTGAACAATTGACATTCTCTCTCTCCCTAACCACTACAATGACCAAACATCTGGCTGTGGAGGAGAAAAACCTGTGTTGAAGTCTCAGATGTATTATGTGGTGTACCAGGTTGTTCTACTTTTCCTTCATAATCAGATGAAAGATGTTCATGTAGGAATGTTTACATAGTTAGCATGTAGAGAGTTTTTATTGTGTTTGCACTGCATTTGTTATGTTCAGAGTTGGAGCAAGATCCAGAAATATCAATTTCTTGTGTCCTGTTCTGAGATTCAATTTAGATTTGTTGGTCTGAGAACAAGAGATTTGTCACCTAACACTGTAAATGTTAAATATGGGAACAACCAAATACAGACAAGTTCTTTAAAGAGTCAGTTACATCACTTTGTAGTGAGCTGCTATAGAAGTGAGCTCTATTACAGCCCTTGACCCTCTGCAGACGGAGAAGAAGTCCCATTGCACAATTAGTGGTACTACATAGCAGGTCCATTTCATCAAGAAAACTTGAAAGGGCAACCATACATCTTCAATAAGGTAAAAGTGCACATGAACAACAAGATGATAGACTGTTAGTGAAGTTGCTGGTTCAGTTACAACCCATAACCAGATACCTAAATACTTAATTTTGGTACCCATGGTGACGGATGGGAATGATAATAAAAAGAAATTTCAAGAAATAGTGGAAGAATATATGATGCTGTCTAGAACAACTCAAAGCAAAAAAATGAAGAAGATATAAGTGAGCCCATGCTGTAGTATCACCCACTGTAATTACAATATTTAAGGAGAAGTAATTACATGATTTGGTAAAAACTAAGTAAGAGTGAATTATCACAACAGAAGAAATAAACAAAATTATTTGACCATAGCAATCAGTTCAATGATAAGAAATATTTATAGGTTGGAATAACTGTTGATGTGTGAGTAAAGAACCACGACATCAGCAAAACAGAAGATTTTGACATGCTGATTCTGAGGCTATGAAAATAGCAGCAATCTCAAAGAAACATTCTGCAGCAGCTGTGCAACACAATAGCATTGTGGCTTCATTTTGCAGGGCAATTGTCAATTAACTATGAGATAACTGCACAATGGCTGATCGTAACATCGCTGCACCTGTGCACGATACAGTGGCAGCATGTTGTGTGCCTGATTATGTGAGCTGCAAATGATCCCAAGCTAACATACCTTTTTTTAATCTGTGTAGGAACTCTTGACGAAATACATTCTACTTATTTTTTTCTGCTGCTACCAAAGCAAGAGTCACAGGACCTCAGTGTTCTTGGCTATATGAAGTGTCATTACCACGGTACTCTTTTCACTACATGCAGAATGGATAGCTGTCTGACAGACATATTAAGGAAACTAAAACAATTGTCTGATAGTACCAAAACCCAAATGTAGGAGTTAAAGAACAGTTTTAGAAACCAGTAAATAAGAATTAGTACATAATATAAATAATTACGATCAAGCATTAGAGAAAGTAAAAAGTAGTACTAATACCCAGAGCCAATCATTAGAGGAGGCATGTTTCTAGAATGAAATTTTCACTCTACAGTGGAGTGTGCGCTGATATGAAACTTCCTGGCAGATTAAAACTGTGTGCCGGACCAAGACTCGAACTAGGTCTAGATTCGGACATAGCATCTACTCCACAATGCCAGGTCTTATAAGCGATGACATCTCGGTCGGCGAATGACTCCAATCCAGGTAGGGAGGCATTCTCACATCGGACGATAGCGAGGGTAAACCATCCACTTCCAGTACTCCCTGTGGTCCGGCACACAGTTTTAATCTGCCAGGAAGTTTCATATCAGCGCACACTCCGCTGTAGAGTGAAAATTTCATTCTAGAAACATGCCCCAGGCTGTGGCTAAGCCATGTCTCCACAATATCCTTTCTTCCAGGAGTGACAGTTCTGCAAGGTTCGCAGGAGAGCTTCTGTGAAGTTTGGAAGGCAGGAGACGAGGTATTGGCAGAATTAAAGCTGTGAGGACGGGGCGTGAGTCATGCTTGGGTAGCTCAGTTGGCAGAGCAATTGCCCGCGCAAGGCAAAGGTCCCGAGTTCGAGTCTCGGTACGGCACACAGTTTTAATCTGCCAGGAAGTTTCATTAGAGGAGATGTTTACAAAAATATAGAAGATTTTTAGTATAGTAAGTATGTTAGCCAAATTACATAAGAAGTTATAAACTGAAACCTAAAAAAAGAACAATGTGATTCTGTCAGGAACAAGATTATGGAACAGTTTAAAGAAGTGAATAGAAGAACTGCCTGTACAGGAATCTGAAGACATACAGGATGCATGAGAAAAGAATGAGACTGACAACCAACCTGGCAATGCTGTGTTGTTCTCTTGTGTAGACCAACATGTTCATCCCTTCCAAACGGTCAGTCTGAGTTTGAGCTCTGTACAGCCATCTCATTATTTTTTAGGGCATCATCAGTGAGGTTATGTTTTTGTTGCAGATTACAAAAATGGGACAGTGGAATGTAGAACAACATTATGCCATTTAAGTTTTGTGTTAAACTTTGGGTATCTAATAGTGTGACTTTGAAAAGTTGAAACAGATCTATGGGGAACATTCCATATCAAGAGCACAAGTTTTTCGCTGGCACAAATCATGTTTGGAAGGCCAAGAACATATAGAAGATGAAACTTGGTCAGGGAAACATTCAAATTCAAAACTGACAAAAACGCCAAACTTGTATGTACTCTTGTGAGATCAGACCTACATTTAACAATAAGGATGGCGGGTGACTTGTTTAGGTTAATTTTAAATGCTTTCACTGTACATCAAATTTCGACCAAAGTTTTTCATATTGCAGACAAGTGGATGCTGCATCAAGACAATGCCCAATGCCACATGGCTACTTCCATCATGGAATTTTTGACCTCAAAAGGCATTCCTGTTATTTCACAGTCCCTTTATTCACCTGAGCTTATTCCTTGCGACTTTTTTTCTTTTCCTGAAATGGAAAAATGTATTAAAAGGACATAATTTTGGGTCTCTGGAGAACATTCAAAAGAATGTGACCAATATGTTACAGGGCATCCAGTTGAAGTGTTTCAGTGGTGATACCAAGACTGAGAACAACTCCACTGGTGTACAGCTGCTGAAGGGAAATACGTTGAAAGGGGAAATATTATTGGTCGAAAAAATAAATAAAAACTTTGGTACATGTAAAAACAATCACATTACTTTCCTCACATGTCTCACAAATAGCCAAATGTCAGAAACACACAGCTGAGTACGAGCCTCAGAACAAAGTAAAGATTTTGGCAAAGTGCCTCGAATTCTCTGACCACTCTGGAGGAGTGTTTGTATTAGTTAGTTGAGTAGAAGACACAAGAGAGAATTTAATTAAATAGTGCTACCACTAATTCTTTGGATGATACTGTACAAAATCAGATAGGTGTCCTAAACATATTCATCCTAAATATTAACCTAACTGGGAAGTTGCTCTCAGAGGTTATGTCATATGAGGGCAACAGAACATAAAGATGAACTTTGCTACTTGGAACATCTGAATTAACCCACTAAATTGACCAGAAAGGCAAAAAGCTGTCATTTCTCATGAACTTAAAAGATTTAAGATCAGTATTTCAGCACTGAATGAAACTAGAATACTAGGTGACAGACGAATCAAAGACCAAGGAAGCCGCTACACTTTCTTTTGGAAAGGAAGAGAATTTAATGAACCTCACATTCATGGTGTTGGCTTCCCTATTGCAAACAAACTTGTTCCTCTCCTTGATGAACTACTTTCTGGAATATATGAAAGACTCATGAAACTATGCTTCAAACACACCAGTAACCAATGAGTTATAGTTAACAGTGCATATGCCCCTAGAAGATGATGAAAGGGAGGCCTTCTATTCCCAATTTGAAATGCTTCAAACAAGAATACTCTAAACTAACAAAACCATTCTCCTGGAAGACTTCCATGCACAAGTTGGTAGAGATGTGATGCTATGGCCCAAAGTAACTGGAAAAAGAGGAAGTAGGGAAGTGTAGTTCTAACAGAACTCTTCTTCTCTCTAAATCCTCAGAGCACAATTTAGTTACCACCAATATTACCTTCACACATAAAGGATAAATTAAAAACCATGACAACACCCACAGTCAAAATGCTGGCACATGGTTGTTTATGTAATTTTGTGCACTCATTATCAACACCATGTCATAATTTTTTCAGGATAAAATTCAGTTGCCAGAAGTAAATATATTCTAATTATGCTTAACCAGTTTCAACAAATTAATTTGTCTTCTTCAAAAGCCTACAAAATTAGGGACATTATAAATCTGTAGACCTTGGCTATACATTTATGTGAAGAATAGGAAGTATATTACAGCAATTTAGTATTGGTTTAGCAGATGTCAACATCTTGTTTATAGAAGCATAATGCCGTCGTATGTCCCGAAATGTACATATAGTATGTGATTATGTAAAAATATAACCAACATATATAAAGATGTTATATACAAAACATTTGAAAAAACATGACAAATAGTTCTAAGATATAAAAGGAATGAGCTAATTTTCACATTTTACAAGAGATGATAAGCTATCAAAATAGTGTCAACGAATCTTTTGAATTTAGGTGGGGATGCTCTTGTGAACTATGTGTAAAATTTCCAAGTTTAGCAACGTTGGAGGAAGAAGTGTGTGTTTCTCTATTTTGAGAAGTTCTGCAAAAGTTGACTTATATGAGTTTTTGCCACCTTTGTCGAACATGTGCTCATGAAACCATATCTTATATGCCCTTCCTGTCTGTCCTATACAAAAACCCAGACAAATATTACATTGTATTTTATATAGTCTAGATCTGAAGAATATGTCAGTTGGAGGTCTCTCATTAGATATAAGGAGTAACCAAGTGGCATTATTGGTGTTAAATGACACAGTGAGGTCCTATTTCTTTTCAAATAAATTCGGTATATGATATGAAGTGTCACCTTGAAATAGGACTGTAGCATATTTCTTAACAGTCAGGCAATTTTTACTGAGTGTAGATGAATTTATATTCTTATTGGTTTTATAATTTTAAAGTTTTCCTACAAGATTTGCTTTATATCCATTTTTGACTACTATATACTTTAAGTTATTAAGTTCTTAGCAATAGCAAAATGGTTTAGAGACACATCACTGATACAGTCGATCATACCATGAAAGAATGCCAATATGTGCTTACAGAGTTGACAAGAAGAAGCATGAATGGCATTATCTGTTGTGGTGGGTTTCCTGTAAATATCAAACTTAATTTTACCATCTACTAAACATAGTTTCATGTCCAGAAAACTCAGTTCATTATGCTGATTTTGTATTTCATATGTAAATTTTAATTTCATTTAAATTCAGTTTCTTTTACTTAGCAAAATTTCTTCAATAATATGGATTGTTTCATCTATAGGAATGTTAGTGTAGAGATTTGCAACATCAAATGATGTGAGCATTTGTCCACGAGGAAAGGTGACGTTTTCTTTGAGAGTTAATAATTTCTCTTCCATTTTTCACAGAGAATGGTGTTGTATATGTATAGTACTTCTTGAAAAGAACTAGTAGTTTCTTGGACAGGAAATATCCAGAAATTATTTTTATGAATCTTAACTTGTGAATGTAATGTTGGTATCTCAGGATTCATGCTTAGTAACCTAGGATGGTCTTTAGGAGGGAAGAGGGAGTTATTGGAATAAAAGGCCTCTTTAAGCTCTTTATTTTTCCAATGTATTATATATAACTTCTTTATATACCTTGGTTATATTTTTTATACATGCTTTCGACACCGTTCCTCACAAGCGTCTTCTAATCACACTGCGTGCCTACGGAGTATAGCCTCAGTTGTGTGACTGGATTCATGATTTCCTGTCAGAAAGTTCACAGTTCGTAGTAATGGACAGAAAGCTATTGAGTAAAACAGAAGTAATATCCAGCATTCACCAATGAAGTGTTATAGACCCTCTATTGTTCCTGATCTATATTAAGTACTACAAGAAATCAGCTAAATTTGCATTATGCGATAAGACACTCAAATCTGAGGGCTGTAAATTCAGCTAAATACTTAGGGATTACAATTGCAAATAACCTAAATTGGAACGATCACATAGATAATATTGTGGGTAGAGCAAACCAAAGATAGTGATTCATTGGCAGAGCACTTAGAAGGTGCAAAAGGTCTACCACAGAGACTGCTTACACTACACTTGTCTGGCATATTCTGGAGTACTGCTGTGCGGTGTGGGATCCGCATCAGGTGGAACTGACGGATGACATTGAAGAAGTACAAAAAAGGGCAGCTTGTTTTGTAGTTTCGCAAAACAGGGGAGATAGTGTCACAGACATGATACGTGAATTGGAGTGGCAATCATTAAAACTAAAGCGTTTTTCGTTGCGACGGAATCTTCTCATGAAATTTCAATCACTAGTTTTCTCCTCTGATTGCAAAAACATTCTGTTGGCACCCACCTACATAGGGAGAAATGATTATCATGATAAAATAAGAGAAACCAGGGCTTGCACGGAAAAATTTAAGTGCTCGTTTTTCCCGCATGCCGTTCGAGAGTGGAACGGAAGAGAGACAGCATGAAGGTGCTTCATTGACCCTCTGCCAGGCACTTTATTGTGAATAGCAGAGTAATCACGTAGATGTAGTTGTATACAAGGTGCAACAATAAAGTAACGAGACTGATGTGAAGAAAAATGGTGGTTACCATTTTAGTCACGTTTAGTGTTGTCTCCTTCAAAGTAGTTCCCTTCTGATTGCACACACTTTTTCCAGCCCTTCTGCCATTGATGGTAACATTTCTGGAACTCATCTCCTGTAATATCCTCCAAGACCCTCGTCACAGCTTTTTGGACATCTTGTGTTGTTTGAAAATGGTGACTCTTGACTGCCATTTTGACTCTTGGAAATAGAAAAAAGTCGCACAGAGCAATATCTGGTGAATAAGGTGGCTATGGTAGTACTGAAATTTGTTTTGAGGTTAAAAATTGCTGTACTGACATAGCAGTATGGGATGGTGCATTATCATGATGCAGAATCCAATTATCAGCAATGTTGGCACGGACACGAATAACTCTTTTACGAAGTCTTTCTAAAATTTCTTTGTAGTAATACTGGTTAACTGTTTGTCCAGGAGGCACCCACTCTTTATGAACAATTCTCTTGGAATCAAAGAGGCACATCCTGATTTAGGTTTTCCGTGATTTCCCTAAATCGCTCGAGGCAAATGCCAGGATGGTTCCCCTGAAAGGGCACAGCCGTCTTCCTTCCCTGTCCTTCCCTGATCTGACGAGACCAATGACTTCGCAGTTTGGTCTCTTCCCACAAACAACCCAACCCAACCCAAAGAAGCACACATTTCACTTTTGACTTTGACATGCGAGCTTTTTCTGGTCTGGGTGATCCCTTTGAGCACCATTGGGAACTTTGGCGTTTTGTCTCTGGATCGTACTGAAAAAAACAACTTTCATCACCAGTGATAACACGGCTCAACAATTCTGGATTGATTTCCGTTTACTCTAACAGATCGGCTGCCACATTTTTCCATGTTTCTCGCTGTTGTGGTGTGAGATTTTTGGGGACTATTTTTGCACAAATCTTTCTCATACCATTCAGTTATTATTAGATGAACCATTTCTCGACTGATGTTCAGTTCTTCTGCAATCATTTTCATGGATAATCTTCGATCAAATCATATGAGTTCACGCACCTTGGCCAAGTTGACATCTGCCCATTAGGTTGATGGTCGTCCACTGTGCTCTTCATCTTCAACACTCATTCTGCCTTCACTAAACATTTTATGCCAATGAAAAACTTGAGCTCTTGACATAACCTCCTCTCCAAAAACCTTCTGAAGCTTTCTGTAAGTTGTCATTACGTTTTCGCCCAATTTAACGCAAAAAGAAAAAGCATACTGTTGCACAATATTATGAGGTTCCATTTCCGTGATGAGAGACACAAACATGTGTTCACTTATTACAGCACAACTCACGACAGAGCAGTTGCATCTATGTGCTGCTTTGAATAGAAGTAGCTTATAGACCAAGGTCAAAGATACTGTGCCTACACAAGCTTGCAGGGTTGCCACATCTTGCAAAGAAAATCAGTCTCATTATTTTATTGTTGCACCTTGTATATATCCCTTTCTGCTAGCACAACAGATACATAGATGTGATTCAATTACTGTAAATTGTCAATCTGTGTTTAGAATACTATAGGTACATTTCTGGACATACAATAGCATTTCTCTTCTATGAAGAAGATATTGACATCTGCTAAACCAATATTAAATAATTTTCTGTAATATACTTTTCATACTTCACAACCCTAATTTTGAAGACTTCTGAAGGTGACAAATTAATTTTTCAAAACTGGCAAAGCACAATAAAAATATATTTGTGACAGACGACTGGATTTTATCCTGAAAAAATATATACTAGAACTGCTGAAAATTACAGCCATAAATAAAATAATGATGTCACAATCATGAAAAAGACAAGTGCTCAAGATTGCTGGACAGACCACTGACTGATACAGCTTGTGAAGAACCTTCACACTCACTTACAATGTAGGAATTAGAGAAAAATTAAAGAATCCAAAATGCACACAGACCATCTTATTGATAATAATAGTAAAGAGAAATTCCAGCAACTCTTGGATGAAAGACTATTGGACAAATATCCTAAAAGGACCAAAGAACTGTGGGCAACATTGAAGCTAATATGATGAAAATGATCATAAAATTCTGGCAATACTAAACAAAAATAGAAAGGCAAACCAGGGTTGGAAGAGCAATCCTAAGGCAATTACCAAGAATAGAGATCATCAAGAAGTGAAGGCAGAAGTGTAGTGAAAATTCATGCTCTGAAAACAAATGGTGGGGGATGGTATTTCAAGAAATCTAACATCTAGCAGAAACTAACAACCTCAGGCTTTCATCAGCATGATGGAAAACATATACGGCCAAATAACTCAAGGTCTAAAACCATTTAAATCTGAGGGTGGCTCCACTTACCTGAAGGATAGCAATTCCACTGACACACAATGGAAGGACCATTTCCACTAGTTCTTGAATGAAAACCCAGAGATCAATGAAACAACACCTTCCACAAGTCCATAAAAACCTACAAAACCTAATTTCGAGGAAGTCCTTTCTCTACAAGGAGTTGCCTACTAAACAACTCAAAACAACAAAGTCACCAGATCACATGGAATCCCTGCTGAATTTATCAAGGAAGTTTGATGTATCCTTGCTGAACACATACTAATGCTCACTGTCAAAATAAGGAGCACTTAAACCATTCCACCAGATTTCAGAGACGCACTGATAGATACCATCTTCAAAAGAGGTGACAGAACTGACAGTGGTGACTACCTTGGAACATCCCTCCTATCTGCTGCTCGAAAAGTACTTGCTCCAATTTCATCTACCTGCCTGATATCTCTTGCTTAAGTTTGTTTGCCTGAAACACAGAACTGATTTCGACCTAACTGCAGTACCACAGACAAATGCAGGAGAAGTGCAAAGAACAACATCCTCTGTACAGGGATCTCATAGATCTTGCCAAAGCCTTCAACTCAGTCAAAAGAGGCACCTTATGGAATATCTTAGTTAAAATAGGCTGTCATGTACAGTACACAGCTTTGTTAGACTGCTGCACGATAACCTGAATGGCATGATTCTTGTCAGAAATAGACCTGGAGAAAATTTTGAAATCACAGCTTGAGTATAGTTCCCACTTTCTTTTATATATTTGTTGAAATTATACTTAATCTTGTCAATGGAAAACTGCCAAAGGGTATCAAAATAGAATATGCAACTGATGGCAGTTTGTTCAATCTCAGTAGACTAAAGTATCCACTACAGCTGTCATTGGACTTCAATGTGCAGATGATAGTGACATTCTTGGCAACTCAGAAGAAGGTCTACAGGCAATCCTAAAGCCAAAGAAAATTTTCACTCTGCTGCAGACTGTGTGCTGATATGAAACTTCCTGGCGGATTAAAACTGTGTGCCACACCAAGACATGAACTTGGGACACTTGCAAGTGCTGTACTGACTGAGCTGCCCAAGCATGACTCATGACCATCCTCACAGCTTTACGTCCACTTTTACTTCATCTTATACCTTCCAAACTTCACAGAAGCTCTCCTGAGAATTTCTAAATGCATTTGATGAAGCATTTACAAACACAGGACTAAGCCTTAACATCCAGAAGATGCAGATCCTACATCAATCGCAACCAACTCTATTACCGTACCCCAAACAATCACAGGTCAAACCAAAGTCCTGCAGAACACAGAACACTTCCCATACCTCACCAGCCATCTTTCAGCAAACGAAACTACTGATGCTGAAATCCAAAATCACCTTAAATGCGCCAGAATGGGTTTTTATTGTCTTCAGGTATGGATCTTTGATAATCATAACACCAGCATTAAGACCAAATTCTATGTATACAAAGATGCTGTTATACTATCTCTTACATATGGGTGTGTAGCATGGACTACTAACCAGAAGGCACACATGGTGTCTGCAAAATTGAGATCTGCACTGCCTGAGAAGGATCCTATGGATGAAATGGCATTTGACACACTAACATCAGTGTTCTGGAAGAAGCAAACTCTACTAGCATTGAAGCCAGGATCATCAAGCATCATCTATGGTGGACAGACCACATCAATCATATGCGTGAATCCCACCTACCAAAACGAATTATGTTTCCATAGCATATAGATCGTCAAAGAAAACTAGGAAGACCACAAGGATACAGAGACATGCTGAAGCACAACATGAAAAGATGTCACACTGAAACTAGTAACTGGGAAACTACTGCATTTAATCATCCATTATGATGTTTGGGAAGGAATTCAGCCCTTTGAACGAATGAGGTGGAAAACAGAAAAGTGGCAAGCATAATGCTAGGAAACAATGGGAGCTCCTGAACATATGCAGTTAGTTACCACCTAAACTAATGTGTGTTAACAATGAGCAAAAATCTGCACCTCCAATCACTTAAAATTCCCATAGAATCTGACTTTTGAAGAAGACATACTCCCCAGTGAGTGATAGCCCATCATCTTGTGCCTTTAAGTTTCTGACCTGCGGTGTCACAGGAAATAAATAAAATGATAGAAAATCACATTTTTTGCTAGCTGTCTAAAAAGCTACAGGTGAAGCGCGATTGTCTTAGAAGCACACACCCTCAAATAAGCATGCAGAGACTGAAAGAAGTAGATCTATATGCATCAATGTATTGTTCACCATGTTTCAATGAGCCAAATATTTCTGTTCAATGTATCTGATAGATGGATACTGGCAAGCAAAATTTTATGAAAATTCAAAACTTTATCTAATAGTATGAAATGGACAGATTGCTACTCATCATATAGAGGAGATGTAAGAATGTAGTTTCATGGTGGTAACATTGAATAAAAAGTTCTCAGGTTTTCAGTTCATCACTTGGCACCATAGATATGAGAAACTTGACGAGTTCTTGGAACACCTCAACAGCTTTACCAGCAACATCCAGTTTAACATGGGGGCAGAAAAAGATGATATATTGACCTTCCTTGACATCCTCGTCCGCCACAAACAAAATGGATACTTTGACCACAGTGTCCGTGGGAATCCCAGCTACACCAATCTGTACTTGCATGTCATCACTCATCATCACCCAGCAAAGAAGTGCACTGTTTTACAAATGTTGGTGCATTGTGCAAGAATGAAATCAGGTGCTGATAACATGCCCCATGAGCTGAGCTACCTACGCAAAGTCTTCAGTAACAATGGCTATAATGACCATCAAATAAATGAAGGAATTTCAAGCAAGACTCACAATAACACCATTGCAGAGGAGCAGGAAACAAAACTTGCTGTTTTGCTGTTCTGTGACTCTGTGTTGGTAAGATAATCTGCCTGCGGAAATGACACATGGTCAAATTGATCTTAAGGGCTATAACAAAAGTCTGTCAATTAAAGAGCCCAGTCGAAGACACAGCAGGTCTACAAGATATCTTGTGAGTGTGGCCAGTCCTATTTTGGACAGACAGTATGCACTGTGGAACAATACAGGAAGGAGCCTTACAGGCTTTATTGTCTTCGCTACCCTGAGAAATTTGCTTCAACTGAGCATGCTTTAGATAACAAGCACCAGATAAAATATGACAAAACATCTGTCACGGCTCACACTAATTCCTTCTCGGGTTGTGTAATTAAAGAACCCACTGAAATAAAAATCACCAATAATAATCTAAATTGAGATGGTGGCCTGCAGCTCAGCAGAGTATGGGATCTAGTGATCAAACGACTGAAGCAGAGACATCTAATGTCGAGTCAATGTATGCCCATATACAGCAATGCTACTGGCACCAGTGAAGTCACAGCCAGCAGCTAGTGTATATAAAGGGTGTACCAGCAGCCCGCTCACAGTCACACCACTGGACAATAGCCAAGTTGTGCTTGGCAGAAAGCTCGTGTAATTTTAATCACTTGATGTGTCTGGAAAGCCAACAACTTTTTATTCATATAGAGGATATGTTGAGATGCAGACAGGCATAACAAAAGACTAATATACACTTGAGGTTTCAGCCTTAGCTTTCTTCTAAAGTAGGAAACACACACACATTCTCACACGCACAACTGACACACACATGACCACTGCCTCTGGCCACTGAGGCCAAACTGCATGCACTACACCTGATGGGAGAAGCAATCCATGGGTGGTTGGATAAGGAGGAGGGTGGGGCAGACATGTTGAGCGATAACAGGGTAGGATGTAGTGTTGCTTGTGGGAGCATGCAGGGATGTAGAGTGGGCAGGGTAGTGGGTCTATGTGCAGTTAATAGGTTTGGAAAGGGTGGGGGGGGAGTCAGGAAAGGAGAAAAACAGATGAGGAGAAACAGTCTAGTTGGAGCATTGGTGGAATAGAACAGTGTGTAGTGCTCGAATGGGACCAGGGAAGGGGACAGGGGGCTGAAGGACAGGGACTAATGATGGTTGAGGCCAGAGTAGTTATAGGAACATAGGATACATTCCAGGGGGATTTCCCATCTGAGCAGTTCAGAAATGTTGGTTGTTGGTATGAAGAATGCTGTGTTGGGCAGCACGATCCACAAGTTGTGGGTCAGCCATATACTGGCCAAAGTCTGTTGGTGGTCATTCATGTGGGCAGAGAGCTTATTGGTTATCATGCCCATGTAAGAAGCAGCACAATGGTTGCAGCTTTGTTTGTATACCACATGACTGCTTTCACAAGTAGCCCTGCCTTTGATAGACTAGGTGAAGCCTGTGACTGAGTTGGAGTAGGTGGTTATGGGAGGTTGTATAAGGCAGGACTCGGTTCTATGTCTGCTGTGAGAATATGAGCCATGAGGTAAGCGATTGGGAGCAGGGATGGAACAGGGATGGACAAGGTTACAGCATAGGTTTGGAGGGTGGCAGAATACCTCTGTGGGGCGGGTGGGAAGGATAGTGGCTACGATATTCCTCATTTCAGAGCATGACAATAGGTAGTCGAAACCCTGGCAGAGAGTGTGATTCAGTTGCTCCGGTCTTGCATGGAACTGAGTTACAAGGCTGGATGGTGGGAATGTGGAAGGTGGCAGGTGACTGGAGAACCAAGGCATGGGAGATCTATTTCTGTACAAGGTTGGAAGGGTAACTACGGTCTGTGAAGGTCTCAGTGAGACCCTAAGTACACATACCTTGTACTTGAAAACCATGTAAATTAGGATGAAACCTTCTGGCAACACCTCCTCTCCATCAGCAAAATTCTCCTGCTCTGCAATCTCAAACACTCACATCCCATCTCTGGCATTAAAACTCTTGCCCTCCAGGAACTAGAGGAGCATGCAAACAAGACAACTCAAAAAATTCTCCAACCTGTTCACTTCATACCTTGGAGTACCACTATCCACCATCTCTACAACACCCTCCAAACCTCCCTCACAGACCCCCATAGCCAACAAATTCCACCTCATAGAACTACTGCATTCACCACACCCACCGTAACACCCTTTGACCACCAAACAGAATCCAGAGCCTAAACAGACCTGAAACACAGCTGTGCACCTTTCCTCCTAAAAGCCTTAGTCTCACAGAAGTATCAGTCCTTTTGAAAGGCCTTACCTTTTGCCTGACTTCCAAATTCAGCCATGCTGGAGTTGAAAGACCTTATCTCTTTCTCCTGGTCTCTAAAGTGGAAACAGTTTATTGCCACCCACCCTACCAACCAGACTCAACCCAAATCAAATGGTGAACCCTGCTTGACTCAGTTCACTTTTCCATCCAGACATAACCTAACCCAATTGGCCCCAAACCACACCCTGTTAATATTTAAGGATTTCTTAATCTCAAATGTTGCCTCGCCATCATTCTCCAAATCCCTCATCATGAAAGCTAACCTTATATCCCCAGAAAGAACTGAAATCCATCACCTAAAAACTGATCCTGACCTTATAATCCTACCTGCTGAAAAAGGCCCCACCACTGTGGTTTTGAACTGTCAGATCTGTCCACCTACAAACCCTCCCACAGTGACCCATTCTAGAAATCCAATAGAATCTCCAGTCACTCCTCAATCCTTACGTCCATCCTAGAACCTATCCCTCAACTTTCTCCCCCCTCGCCTTTACCACTTCCAACACTTGTACCTTGAACATTCTTCCTTAAGTCCATAAACCAAGCCAGACAGGACACCCCTGTGTTATTGTGCCACCCCTGAGAGAATCTCTGCTCTCATAGTCCAACACCTTCATCCTATGATGTGTAACCTACCCTCCCATATAAAAGACACCAACCATTCCCTCCACAAACTCTCCACAGTTTCCTTTTCCTCCAGCACAGGGTGTTCTGCTCATTGCTATTGATGCCACTCCCCTCTCCACTAACATACCCTATGCTAATGACTTTGCTGTTATTAAACACTAACTTTCCCAGTGCCCAACTGACTCCTAAAATACAACTCCCTTGCTGGTCACCATGACCAACTATATGCTCAGCAACAATTACTTCATCTTTGAAGGCTCCACGTACAAGAGTTGGAACTTAAATAGTGGAAACTATTTAGTCACAACCAAAACAAAAGAGTTACTTGTTTGCACCTGTTACTGGCCTTCAAAGTAGTCACCAGTGTTGTGTAGAACCCATTGCCAGTGAGGTGGAAGGCATAGTATACCATTAGCAGAGCCGGTTCTGTTGATGGTGTGGATGGAGAGGTCTAAAGTTATGGCGATTCTCATGTTCGACTGTGATGGTGTTATCTTAATGCATTCCATTCCTCCATGGCAGACTGTCAATGCACAGTATTACTGCTCATTTTTGGAGCATCATCTGCGACCAGCTTCGCAAAACAAGTGGTGACACTTTCTGCACAACACACCCATCATTTTGCACGACAATGGGCAGGGGCATACAGCGCAAGCTCTGGCTGCTCTGTTCAGTCGATGGGACTTTGAAGTACTATACCATCCACCACACTCCACAGACTTAAGTCCTTGCAACTTTTATTTGATTCTGAAGATGAAGAAACCACTTCGTGACATTTGCTTCAGAACTGTTCCAGATATTCGACAGGCAGTAGATGGTCCCATTCTCACCATCAACAGAAGAGGCTCTGCTAATGGTATACTACACCTTCCACATTGCTGGCAACAGGTTCTACACAACGCTGGTGACTAGTCTCAAGGACAGTAACAGGTACAAGCGTGTAGCTCTTTTGTATTGGTTGTGAATAAATAGTTGCCACTATTTAAGTTCCCCCGTACAAACAAATCTGTCATACAGATATCAGCACCCACATGGCAACATCCTATACCAACCCATTCATTGACCATTTAAAGGAATACTGCCTAACAACTAAGGATCCTGAAGTTGTTGACATGTTCAGATTCATTTGATGACACTTTCGTGACTTGGACCGAGGATGAGGACAACCTATCCACATTCCTCCAGATTCTCAACACCTTCTTCTCCATTTGTTTTGGTTGGTCCTCCTCAACCCAATAAACAACCTTCTTCAACATTGATCTGACCTCAAGGTTGGCTATGTCAGTACCTCCATCATATTAAACCTACCAACCAACAGCAACAGCTCCACTTTGGCAGCTGCCATCCATCCCATACCAAGGAGTTCTTTCCACACAGCCTAGCCACCTGAGGCCACTATATACAAAGTGATGAGTTGTCCCTCTCCAAATACATCAAAGGTCTCACTGGGGCCTTCACAGAGTGAAATCACTCTTCCAACTTTGTACAGAAGTAGATCTCTTGTGCCTTGCCTCTCTAGTCACCTACCACATTCCCATGGTGAGACTGGAATAATAGAGAATTATTGTGAATGATGTTTGATGAACCCTCTGCCAGGCACTCATATCACACATAGCCACAAAAGAGCACTCTCCTTCTAACTCAGTAACACCCAAGACTGGAGCAAGTGAATCACATTCTCTGGCAGGAATTTGGCTACATCTCATTTTGACCTGAAATGAGAATGTCTACCCACTATCCTTCCCACCCTTCCCACAATGGTATTCTGCCACCTAATGAACCTACACTATATCCTTGTCCATCCATACTTCACTCCTGCTCCCAACTTCCATGGCTCATATCACTGGAATAGATCTAGGTGAAAGACCTGTCCCTTGCATCCTCCCACCACCACCTACTCCAGTCCAACCACACCCATCACCTATCCCATGAAATACAGGGCTACCTGTGAAAGCAGTCATGTACCACACAAACTAAGTTGCAACCACTGTGCTGCTTTTTATGTTAGCATGTGTGTCCACATGAATGGCCAACAAAAAACTGTGGCCAGTAGACAGTTGCTGAACATGCTGCCCAACACAATGTGCTTCATTTCAATGATTGCTTCACAGTCTGCGCCATTTGGATCTATATATGTATCTACATGGATATTCTGCAAATCACATTTAAGTGCCTGGCAGAGGGTTCATCAAACAACATTCACAATAAATTTCTATTATTCCAGTCTCATACAGCGCATGGACAAAATGAATTCCTATATCTTTCAGTGCAAGTTATACTTTCCCTTACTTTATTACGAATATCATTTCTCCCTAATGAGATCAGCATCATCAAAATATTTCCGTATTCAGAGGAGAAAGATGGTGACTGAAATTTCGTGACAAGATTCTGGTGCAGCGAAAAATGCCTTTGTTTTAATGGTGTCCATCCCAAATCCTGTATCACTTCAGTGACACTCTCTCCCCTATTTCAAGATAATACAAAATGTGCTGCCCTTCTTTGAACACTCTCGATGTACTCCTTCAGTCCCATCTGGTAAGGACCCCACACTGTGCAGCAGTATTCTAAAAGAGGATGGACAAACATAGTGCAGGCAGTCTCTTTAGTAGATCTGTTACATTTGCTAAGTGTCCTATCAATAAAACACAGTTTCTGGTTAGCCTTCCACACAACATTTTCTATGTGTTCCTTCCAATTTAAGTTGTTTATAGTTGTAATTTCTAGGTATTTAGTTAAATTTATGGCCTTCAGATTTGACTGATTTTTTATGTAACCATAGTTTAAGAGATTCCTTTCAGCACTCACGTGGATGAGCACACACTTTTCATTATTTAGGGTCAACTGCCAATTTTTTCACCAAAGAGATGTATTTTCTAAATTGTTCTGCAATTTGTTTTGATCTACTGACGACTTTACTAGTCGATAAATGACAGTATCATCTGCAAACAACCTAAGACAGCTCCTCAGATCGTCTCCTAAATCACTTATATAGATAAGGAACAGCAAAGGGACTATAACACTACCTTGGGGAATGCCAGAAATCACTTCTGTTTTACTTGATGACTCTCCATCAATTACTATGAACTGTCACCTCTCTGACAGGAAATCACAAATCCAGTCACATAACTGATATGATATTCCATAAGCACGCAATTTCACTAAAAGCCGCTTATGTGGTACAGTGTTGAAAGCCTTCCAGAAATCTAGGAATACAGAATAAATTTGGAATCCCTTGTCAATAACACTTAACACTTCATGTGAGTAAAGAGCTAGTTGTGTTTCACAAGAATCAGGTTTTCTAAATCTGTGTTGACTGTGTGTCAATAGAGCATTCTCTTAGAGGTAGTTCATAAAGTTTGAACACAATATATGTTCCAAAATCCTGCTGCATATTGACGTTAATGATATGGGCCTGTAATTTAGTGGATTACTCCTACTACCTCCCTTGAGCATTGGTGTGACCTCTGCAGCTTTCCTGTCTTTGGGTACTGATCTTTTGTCAACCGAACAGTTGTATATCTTCTTTGGTGAAGGAATTTCAGAGGTTTGTGTTTAGTAACTCTGCTTTGGCAGCAATGTCGTCGATAGTATTTTGATTGCTATCAAGCAGAGAAAGCATTGATTGTGTCTTGCTGCTAGCATGTTTCACATACAACCAAAATCTCTTTGGATTTTCTGCCAGGTTTTGAGACAAAGTTTCATTGTGGAAACAATTACAAATGTCTTGCATTGAAGTCTGCACTAAATTTTGAACTGCTATAAAAGATTGCCAAACTTTGAGATTTTGCATCTGTTTCAATTTGGTATGTTTTTTCGATTGTTTCTACAACAGTGTTCTGACCTGTTTTGTGTACCATGGATGATTAGCTCTATTGTTTGTTAATTAATTGGTATAAACCTATCAATTGCCCCAGACAGCAACTAGCAGCCCTGCCCTCTCCCTACCAGTCCCCACCAGTCCCTTAATTGCAGAGGCGGGAACTCTCCCTACATTCCTGTAACTCTATAATTCCTGTTCTTCACTCCCCTACCCTCTTTCCTGTTCCCATTCCAACACCCCACAGTCTTCTATTCCATCAATGCCACCATTAGTCTTTTTTGCCTCCTCTACTTCTCTCATTTTCCACACCCACCTCACCTCCTCCACCCCCCCCCCCCCTCCCCCCATGTCACAAACCTCCAGACAGCTTCTAACAGCCCTGTACTGTCCCCACAAAGTCCCTGTCTGCTCCTACAAGCAGCACTACACTCTGCTCCACCCCACCCATACCAGGCTATCCCTCCCTCTTCTTGCCTCAGCCTGCTCCTTACCCCCACCAACCACAGTTTACTTCTCTCCTCGTGCACAGTGTTCGCAGTGTGGCCTCAGTGGCCAGATATAGTGGTTGTGTGTGTGTGTGTGTGTGTGTGTGTGTGTGTGTGTGTGTGTGTGTGTGCATGAATATGGAAGTGTATTTTCTATGTATTTCCTACTTTAGAAGAAGGCCTTTTGGCTGAAAGCTCAAATACAAAGCAGTCTTTTTGCTGTGCCTGTCATGTGACTCATCACCTCCTCCGCTTGGTGAGTAGCAAACTATGCTCTTCATAATGTTGTTGTTATTCCGTCCTGGACTTTCCATTGTTTGAAACATTATACAGTCTTATTGTTTGATGAAAAGTCATATCAATTTAAAGTGCTACCTTTTTGACAAAATATTTGAGTTTATTTATCCAAACCTTAGAGGAACTTTAGGGAAAGATTTATTATAGGAACTATTTATTTATCTAGTAGACAGGTTATTAATATCTGAAACACGGAAAAGTATTGTCCCTTATTAACAAAATCTGTATTACTGAGTTAGTGAAGTCTCACTTTGGCAGGGAGGAACTGAAGTTCTTAGAACATCTGGTAGGAATACATGGATGTAAACCAGATCTGGAAAGAATAAGATTGTCCGGAACCTCAGAACACAAAACAATTATATTTGTTCCTCAGGCTAGACAGAATTTGTCATCAATACATGCAGAGTCAGGCAATGAATGATCTTCACCTGTTATCATTACTAAAATAAAATCTAGATGGGTGTGGGATGAAGGAGAGGAGAAGCTTTTGAGAATAATAAAAAAGGACTCACGAAAGCACTGAAACTGAATCATCCTGTGATGTATGATCCATTTAAGTTAGCAGCAGATGCTTCAGACTATGGTGCAGTGGCAGAATTATTTCAGGGCAAATGAAATCTGGAAATTGGTGAACATAAGACTATCACTTTCAAAACTAGAAGCCTTAACAAACATGAGTTACACAGCTACATTTACATCTTCATAGATACTTTACAAGCCACCGTATGGTGCGTGGCATTACTTGTCATTTCCCCTCCTGTTCCACTCGCAAATAGAGCAGTGGAAAAATGACTGTCTGTATGCCTCCATATGAGACGCAGTTACTCGTATCTTATCTTGGTGGTCCTTATGCGTGATGTACATTGGCAGCAGTAGAATCGTTTGGCAGTCACCTTCAAATGTTGGTTCTCTAAATTTTCTCAATAGTGTTTTTTGAAAAGAACATCACCTTCCCTCCAGGGATTCCCATTTGAGTTCTCCAATCATCTTCATAAAACTTATGTGTTGTTCAAAGCTACAGGTAAAAAGTCTAGCAGCCCACCTCTGAATTGCTTTGACGTCTTCCTTCAATATTACCTGGTATGGATCCCAAACACTCGAGCAGTAATCAAGAATATGTCGCACGAGTATCCTATGGTCTCCTCTACAGGTGAACCACTCTTTCCCAAAATTCTCCCAATAAACCAAAGTCCACCACTTGCCTTCCCTATCACAGTTTCCCCATGCTTGTTCCACCTCTTATCGCTTTGCAACGTTGTGCCCAGATATTTAAATGACTTGACTGTCTCAAGTTGGATACCAGTAATAGTGTATCCAAACATTACAGGTTTGTTCTCTCTACTCACCTGCATTACCTTACATTTTTCTACATTTAGGACCAGCTACCATTCCTCACACCAACTGGAAATTTTGTATAAGTCTTCTTGTATGTTCCTACAGTCACTCAACTTCGACACCTAACCATTCATTATGGCATCATCAGCAAACAACCACAGATTGCTGCTCACCTTGTCTGCCAAATCATTTATGTATCTAGAGAAGAACAGTGGTCATATCACACTTTCCTGGGGAATTCCTGATGACGCCCTTGTCTCTGATGAATACTCACCATCGAGGACAACATAATGTGTTTAAGAAGTCTTTGAGCCATTCACATATATGTGAACTTATTCTGTAGGCTTGTACCGTAGCAATGGGTGACCATGTCAAGTGCTTTTTGTAATTTAGAAATATGGAATCTGCCTGTTACCCTTCATCTATAGTTCTCAATATATCATGTGAGAAAAAGGCAAGCCAAGTTCTGTATGAGTGATGCTTTCTAAAACCATGCACATTCTTCGACATAAGCTGATTAGCCTCAAGAAAGTTTATTATATTCGAACTCAGAATATGTTCAAGGATTCTGCAGTAAACAGAAGTAAGGGATATTGGTCTGTAGTTGTAGCAGAATCCTCGTGCACTGGTGGGGAGCGCCAAAGATGACCTCGGTTTGAGGAAGGCCAGCGTGTACCAGATTCCGTGTCAATGTGGCAAGTCGTATATTGGTCAGATGATGCGTACTGTCGAGGATCAATGCCATGAGCACCAGAGGCACACTTGCTTGATGTATCCGAGCAAGTCGGCAGTCGTTGAACATTATTTGTCGGAAAATCACGCTATGGAGTATGAACGCATGAGGATTCTGGTACAGATGTCAAGATACTGGGACAACGTTGTTAGAGAGGCCATTGAAATTTGCACCAATGACGACCTCATAAACCGTGACTGTGGCTATAATCTTAGCAAGGCTTCGGAACCAGCGATTGGGTTAATCAAGAGTAAATCGTGCAAACGTATAGTTGTGACGACCACGGTGGACAGAGCCATCACTCCGACATCATCTCAGATGCCGTTGCAATCTGTTCCACCGCGTGACCGTGGCGCAGGGCGCGGACAGCGGAGGGAGCGCGCCATGGGCGGAGGGTATTTGAATCGGCCGCCGCTGCGACTGAAACCAGTTCCCTCTGAGCAGCCATAGTGAACGGATCTCCGTACCGGCATGTTCACAGGAGCTCAGTCCTTCAGTTCACCTGATGATGGCGACATGTATGATAGCCGAAATATTGTGCCCGTTGGACACTGTAGACCGGCAGTACACATGTGGATATTTTGATTATATACATATGGTTCTTAGTAATCAAACATTGCGAGCAACCACTGACTTACTTTATTCAGGTCACAATGTAGTAATTGCAATCTGTTTTCACAGGTGGAGACCAAAGATACAAGATAACACACATAAGAAGTATTGACAAAGACATTTCTTTTTTTAATGGGGACAAGATGAACTAGGAGATCTTTTATAACATGGAAAGATGCACATATTAGTAACATCAATTGAATGATGGGTAAAAGAGGGTTACTAACAACAGATGTTTTGTAGAAGTTGACATACTAACATGCACGCAAAAATGAAGTAGCATGGAACATGAACTGAACTGAGACTACTGAGACTAATAGCAAATGCGGAAGTATTCTGAGCAGAAAGTGAGAAGCTTTGTGTGTGTGTGTGTGTGTGTGTGTGTGTGTGTGTGTGTGTGTGTGTGTGTGTGTGTGCGTGCGTGCGTGCGTGCGTGCGTGCGTCCGTGTGTGTGTGTGTGTGTGTGTGTGTAGCGGGACTTTGAATTTCGCCGCGCTACACTCGTTCCCTCAGGTAAAAATATCCCGTCGCAGCGGTATGAGCACTCGATGGCAGAGAAAATACCAAAATTGTAACTTTTTTTGTTTTCTATTCGTTTCTTGATTGTCTCTTGATAGCCGAAGCTTAAGGCAGACGTGATCTGACGCTGACGTAAAAAACTTAATAGATAGTCTTGATCTGATTGTAATGTGTAGACATTGTGGAAGTTGTTATGAAATTTGGAGGATGGAGAGAAGCAACTAAAATAAATTGTATTTAAGATCCAGACGGTTTTGTATACATTACAAATTCCTGGACAATGAAACTAATTGCAAGATTTCGGAGCAGACTTTTCATGCAGAATTGAAGGAGATTTTTGTAGACCTGGACGCCGCACGAAAGAAGACAAGTTAACCTGGTAAAGGATGATCTCTCATCTACGCCACTTCCCCCTGTCAGTTACATTTTGTTACTCTCTGTTTCTTTTCAGTAAGTTTTGTAGTGGAAATTGGTTTAACTTTTGCTCAAAAACACCACAAGGACCACCCCAACTATAGCTTTTCTGTAATACGAAGTCCGATTTGCATTTCATTCTTTCCCTTTTTTTTCATGGTCATTTACGATTTTAAAACCCCCTTTCTATTCACCATTTTTTCCCACATTTTCAACCTTTTTTCCTTTTTCTTTTATTCTCTCTTTTCTTTTTTTATTAACCACTACATGTGTGTGTGTGTGTGTGTGTGTGTGTGTTTCAGGAAGTGAAGGAGGGAATACACTCCAAGGCTACTATTTTTCTGTAGCTGTTACCAGTCTACCTGGTCTCCATCAGAGCGTAATGTCACTGCTTCAGTGGTCCAAAGAATAAACATAATAATCTAAACAATAAAGAAACCAGGGCTGAATAGCCTTTGACAACATGTGTAAGTGTAGGAATATTATGAAATTTTCAGGAAATATCTGTTTGAAATAGGCGAGTAATGTCATTAGGATATGGACAAACTTTGTCATTGAAAGTTACAAAAATAAGGGTCCTAAGCAGGGCATACAAGTTTAAATTTTTAAGATTTGGTGCACCAGATTTTTTGTAGGGAGGTACTGGACAGCAACAAGACAGAAAAATTCAGAGACATGATAGTTTAATCCTTGGTCAAGTAGATCCAAGAAAGGAATGACCTGTAGTGTTTTTTATATGCAGAGGTAAGGATAGGAACACCTGCGTTACAATGATGATAAGGTGTGTAAGCAGTATCTGCCAGTAGGATAAGGTGGGTACAGTTCTCACAAAGGTAGGAAGTATTCTCCAAAGTAGTCAAAAGCAAATAGACGTACCTGGGCAATTAATGAGTCTTTGAATTTTCATTTCCTTACTTGTGGCTTACAGCAATTCTGAGATTTGAAGTCATGGAAAGTGGCACATATTTAAAAACAGCATAAAGCTAATTGCCTTTGATCAAAATAATGAATTAATGATCAAGCCTGGTCAAGCATAACAATTGTCTCACAGGTTTATTTTATGCTATGAAACTCTAACAATGTAATTATAAAGTAGTTGGATGGTTACAGTAGTTAAGAAAATGAGAGTGGATAGAGAAATGAGCTTAGTAAAAATACATTTGATCTTTTAATTATGTAAGCACAAACACATGCAGATGACATAACCAAAACGGAAATGAAACTATTGTTAAACCTAGTAATCACAAGCTTAAGATGATTGACTTAAGATGTAAGATAATACATGTTCTGCTGTGTGGAAAAATGACAGTGCATTCAGTCTTATAAGATGACAATTTTAGTAACAATGATAATTTCTCAAAAGTTGAAGATTATAAAAAGACTGTAATTAGTTAAGTACATTATTTTACATGTCCTCTTTCATCTTAGTGTACAGATCTGTGGTTTAAAAGACTGCTCCATATCTTCTTCACAATCAGAGGAACAAAGTTCACGTAAAATCATTATTTAGGTACTGAGCATATATAGCGTTTTTACTGTGTGGATGTTGGGTTTGTCAATGTTCAGAGTTGAAGCATGTGTGTGAGCCCAGAACATCACCAAGGCACAATACTGATTGAGTGCCTCCAGCTGTTGTGAAGAGGTTGCCTGTGCTTTGGTGTTGTGGCTTGGTGATGTTTTGGAAGGCAGAGAACAAGAAGAGCTGCCTCCAAGACAAAAGTCAGAAACAGTTGAAAGAAGCAAAGGAGGAATGTCATTCTCTTTTGTTCTATAACAAAATTCACTTCAGATATGATGAACTGAGTAATAAGAGATCTGTCACCTAACATTGTAAATGTTAAATATGAGAACAATCAAATACATTAGATGTTCTTAAAAAGGCAGTTCCATAATTTCATTGTGAGCTGGCATACACACGAGCTCTCTTACAGGGCTTGACCCCCTATAGATAGCAAAGAAGTGCCCCAGTGCAATTAATGGCACATCACAGCAGTTCCACTTCATCAAGGAGAAGGAGACCATAAATCATTAATAATGTCAACGTAACAAATCATTACTGAATTTATTGGTTCAGTTACAACCCATAACCAAACCTCTAATCTGTCTTTTTTTCTGTATTGAAACTGGTAGTAATGGGAGGATTAATAAGGAAATTTCAATCCTCATTGCCTTAATATGGAGTATCAAAGCATGTGGATTTTTCCCTGTTCAGTAACCCCCCCCCCCCCCCCAAAAAAAAAAAAAGCTTAGACAATTTTACTTTATTATACAATATATTCATTTAGTTAATTAGAAGCCACTGGTGTAATTAATTTACCTAGAAACTGTGCTCATTACAAATATCAGAGATTTCAAACTTCATTAGTGCTGTTAATATGAAAATACATACCTAGTTACTAATTTTCAGATAAGGTAGATCAAAAGTATATACAGATACTGCAAGTGAAGCATTTAGTTAGCTAATGCCTGAAACATAAGTGTATGTGTTGTATTCATTTCGTTTCAGAGTAATTCTAATCAATTCTAATAGTAATTCTAATTCAGATTCATTGATGAAATCTTTGCAATTTGGATCGAGTGCGGGGACACCCTATCCACATTTCTCCAGAACTCAACAGCTTCTCCCGCATTTGTTTCACCTGGTCCTACTCAACCCAACAAGCCACCATCCTACATGTTGACTTCCACCTCAAAGATGGCTACATCAGTACCTCCGTCCATATCAAACCTACTAACCACCAGCAATACATCCACTTTGACAGCTGCCACCCGTTCCATACCAGGAAGTCCCTTCCATACGGCTTAGCCACCCACAGCCATCACATCTGCAGTGACGAGTGGTCCCTCTCGAAATATACAGAGGGTCTTACTAAAGCCTTCACAGACCAGAATTACCCTCCCAACCTTGTACAAAAACAAATCTCCCTGCCTTATCTTTCCTCTCTCCCATCTACTACAAAAGTCCCACCATGTGGCCACAGAGGAACATTCCCCTTGTAACTCAGTACCCTTTGTTTTTGTATATGGTTGGGAGGGTAGTTCTGGTCTGTGAAGGCTTTAGTAAGAATCTCCCTGCCTTATCTTTCCACTCCCTCACCTACTACAAAAGTCCCACCATGCGGCCCCAGAGGAACATTCCCCTTGTAACTCAGTACCACCCAGGACTGGAGCAACTGAATTACATTCTCCACCAGGGCTTCAACTTCCTCTCATCATGCCCTGAAATGAGAAATGTACTGCCCACTATCCTTCCCGCCTCTCACACAGTGGTATTCCACCATCCACCAAGCCTACACAATATACTCATCCATCCCTACACAAACTCATCTCCAAACTCCTTACCTGATGGCTCATACTCCTATAATATACCTAGATGCAAGACCTGTCCCATGCATCCTCCCACCACCAACTACCGCAGTCATGTCACAAACATCACGTATTCCATCAAAGGCAGAGCTACCTGTGAAACAAGTTATGTGACCTACAAGCTAAGCTGCAACCACTATGCTCATTCTATGTGGGCATGACAACCAACAAGCTGTCTGTCCACATGAACAGCCACAGACAAACTGTGGCCAAGAAACAAGTGGACCACCCTGTTGCTGAACATGCTGCCAAACATGACATCCTTCATTTCAGTCACTGCTTCACAGCCTGTGCCATATGGATCCTTCTCACCAACACCAGCTTTTCTGAATTGTGCACGTGAGAACTTTTCCCGTAATACATCTTATGTTCCCGTAACACTCCTGGCCTCAACCTTTGTTAGTCATTATCCTCACCCATCCTGCCCCTTCCCTGTTCGCATACCAGCACCAGACAGCCCTCATTGCACCATCATACCCAGTCTTTTTACGTCTCTCCTTTTCCACTACTCCCCCTCCCCACCTCTTGCTTGTTGTCTGCCTAACCTGTAGCACTTCACTGTCCTCCACCCCTACCCTACTATCCCCCCCCCCCCCAGCCCCTGCCCATCCAAGCCTCCTCCTTACCCCCACCCAGTCACCACTCCCATCATGCACTGGTGCTTCTGCTTGCAGTGTGGCCTCAGTTTTCCTGAGACTACAGTCATGTGGAAGTGAATTGCATTTGTGTGTGTGTGTGATCTATTTTTGACAAAGGCTTTACCGGCCAAAAGCATTATTTGTGACGATCTTTTTGTTGTGCCTATCTGTGACTCAGCACCTCCGCTATATGGTGAGTAGCAACTTTTCTTTTCATTATATTCTTACATTCCATTCTGGATTTTCCATTGTTTGATTTTTGTCAAATCTAAAACAATGTTACTGAAATAGAATGCTATATTTTGGCAAACCAGCACAATTTAACAGCAATTAATGATGTACATAAAAGTTCACATTCAGAAGAATCTCTCTTCACTATTCAGTTAATCACAAGTGTAAATCTTTAATTGTAATTTGTGAAAAGATAGAAACAACAACAGCTGAATGTTTTGTTAATTATTGTAATATTATAAAAGGAACCATTTCAGTCAGTCTGCGAAGTATGTAATGTGGGCAAGATCTGTGCCCAAAATTATTACACAGTGTATCACTGACAGATGTGCACAAATTACAACTTGTGTAGTGCCCCGCGGTTCATCTAAACTCTGTGTCCAAGCGTGTATTTCCCATGATCGACTGTAGACTTGTTATTAACTTCATGAAATGTGTCAATCTTCTATAGATTCCTTCTGCTTAATGTGACAATGAGATTGCACTGTGAAGTGTGCTATTTCCAAATTATACTTACTGTGCACATCATTTTCAGGCTGATTTGATTGTCATAGTTCTAGAATAATGATTTAAGACTGTGTTAATTGTATGTCTGCCACATGTAAACTTCATTATCAGGTTACTACACTCTAACAATCTCAATACAGAACATCAGTCAAATGTAATATGTGACTAGTTGTTTACCTGTGCAGAAATTAATAGTGAATGAGATTTGGTCTGGCCATAAACTGTAGGCTATTTAACAACAAAGTGCAATTAAAATATTTGGACTGAAAACTTGGTGTAGATCACATCATTTAAAATAGCCTACTTTAGACAATCACTTTTTAGCCAGATTTGACAGAAGCACAGAAACCAGAGGCATATTATCACAAGTAAATATGGCTATGCTTCATTGGCTCTGTCACTCACTATGTTACATGTCTTCAATTTCCCGCCACATGAATGGTACTTGCCATATAAAGATTCAAAGTAAATATACTCATGGCATCAGTAACATCTAATGAACACATTCTTCATCCAACTACATTGTCCGTTATAAAGATTTGGCTGGTAACAGACCAGGTTTGGATTTAAACATATTTCTTTTTTGGGGATTAATTTTAATGCATATCAAGCATTTGATAGCATCACCTGAAAAATCAGTGCTGGGACTTGATATGAATTATACATGAATTGTTGTTGCATTAACACAGTTGAGTACTTCGTCCTGAGTTGCCAGAAGCAAATTTCACTTTTTAAACCTCTACATAAAATTCTGTACCACCTCACAGTAAACAAGCATCGTGTGATCAGCTGTCTGTGATCCATCATGACAAATTAGCAGCAGTGTTATTTGGGATTGTTTTCATACAACAAAGCTTAAAATTTTAGTTCTTTACTACTCAAAGCCATTTGAGAAATTTATTGGCCTACCTTGTTATTATTCCTCCTGATTAATGCTTATTATTCCCACTAATTTCAATAAAAAAAAAAAAATAGAGAGAAACGTAAGTGGAAACAAAAGAGCAGTATGCATTTGAGAATTGAAAACAGGTTCTCTGCATGCAATCCAGGTGCCTTGGTCACTACACCACAGGCACTTTTCCCTTCATTGAACAGTATTTATCTTATGGCTATATAAGCAACAGTTGTAACAGTTTCTTTCCTCAGTTTCTAGGAAAACAGGCATTTGCAGACCCCATATATGGTGATGAAAAATGCTCAATTTTCAATTATGTATTAACCTGTCAATTTTGAGTCAACTGTGCATCATGAACCTTGGAGTAGTTTCCTCAAAACAAGAGGGATGTTGAGCCAAAGTATCTCAAGAGTCTTTCATTTTACGTTGTACATAAGTGATCTGCCAAATATAAGTTGAATCAGTTGGCCATGTCTGGGGCCTTCTCCTTGTGAGTTCATTGTGCCTGACATCATCACCATCAGCCAATTCAATCATTAAATGATGTGGCCTCTTTGAGTTATGGATTCAGGTAGGCTTTCAGCAGTTCTCTCCAAGTGAAATGGTCTTGGTTCTCTGCCAGGTGCGACCAGTGATCTTCTGGTTATCTTTGTCCCATCTGTCTGGTGGTCTTCCTCTAGGCCTCCAATGCTCTCTCGGACTCCACTCTAGTACTAACTTCGTCCATCTGCTGTCTTTTCTTCTCGTGATGTGGTCAGACCACTGCCATTTCTAGGAGCCTACTTTCTCTAAGATGTCCTTTACCTTCGTTACAGACCTGATGTGATCTGCCCTTTTCCTATCCTTTCTTGTATAGCCCACCATTGATCTTCCCATGGCTCTCTGTGCTGTCCTAAGTCTCCCTTTTCTAATGAGTTCAGTGTCCATGTATTGCAACTATACATCAGCACGGGAAGAAATCGTTGATCAAATACTGTTTTCTTCAGATTTACTTGCAATTTTTATCCGAATACTGTTGAATTCCTCCCAAATGCTTGCCAGCCAAACTTGATGCACTGATAGATTTCTGGCCTTACATCTCCCTACATTTTTATAATCTGGCTAAGGTAGATATATTCACTGACCTCTTCTAATGGACTGTCCTTGACATTCACATCTCTAGCTTGGACATTACTTTTGTTTTGGAAAGGTTCATTTTCAAGTCAACCAAATGACATTCTGATGCAAGATCTGTAACTAAGTTTTGGAGCTCTGCAAAGTCGTTGGCCAGTAAGGCAATATCATCAGCAAATCTCAAGTTGGTAAGCCTTCATCCATTAATTCTAATACCATTACCTTCCTAGCTCAGCTGTGACATAGCCATTTCTAGTACAGCCGAGAATAGTTTTGGGGAGATGAGGTCACCTTGCTTGACACCCCTCATGACGCGGATTTCTTGAGTTGATTTGCCGATATTAACATAAGCTGAAGAAGTCTCGTAGATATTGCTGAGCACTTCAATGTGTGCTGCTCCTACACCTTGCTCACTTAAATCTTGGAGGACAGCTATATGGCTAACAGAGTCCAACGCCTTTTCAAAATCAACAAAGGCAATGCAAAGAGGCAGTTGGTATTCATTTGCTCTGCTTATCACTTCATTAATGGTCAGAATGTGGTCAATAATACTAAAATTGTTTCAGAATCCTGCTTGTTTTATCAGTTGGGCCGAGTCTAGGGTGGAACTAATTCGATTTAACAGAATCTTTGTGAAAATTTTGTACAAAATTGAGAGCAAACTGATAGGACAAAAGTTTTTGATATTGTGAATACTTCCTTTCTTGTGTATCAATATAATCTTTGCCTTGTTCCATGATAGTGGGATTGAAGTGTAGCGCAGGCAGGAAGTAAATACTTTTGCCTAGTGATTTATTGTTACTTCTCCTGCCAGTTTCAGGATGTCAACACTGAGCACTTCATCACCCAGCACTGTTTCCTTCTTCATGCCATCTAGAGCACACTTGTCTTCCAATGGAGTATATCTGGAACACTGGGAATATTACTTAATTTAGATACACTCAAATTTTCCCTTGGTTTGCTACACAAATTGCTATAAAAGTCTATGACAAACTTCAACACCTCCTTATTTTCAGTGATTCGACTGTCATTTCCATCAGGTGTGATAATCTGCTTTTTACCAATTGTGAGTTTGTGTTTGGCTGACTTTAAACTTGTCTTGTTCTCTAAACTTGCTCATAAGGTGTATTCACTGAATTTCTGTATGTCAGTTTTCATTTCTCTTTGCACTGCCTTACATAGTTCAGAACATGCTACCACGTCATGATCGGTTTGGGTTTTCATTTCTTTCCTCTGTTGTAAAAGGTTTTCAGTTTTGGCACTGAATTTCTTCGGTTGTTTATTCTTTTGGCATAGGCCACCAACTTCTCGTGCACTTGAAACAATCATTTCCACCAAATCTCCATCTTTAGTTACATGGAACTTGGTTTGGAGGACTTCTTGGAATTTCAACGAATGTTCTTACAGGTTTTTGAGGTTGATTACAATTCTCTTCCCTTTCATAAGTTTATTCCATTCATCTCTTACATTGAGTTCAACCCTTGCTCTCACCAGACAGTGATCACTGCCAGTGTTGAACTGATTTAGCAGTGATACGTCTTTCACAATCTGCGGAATGTTTGACAGAATAAAGTCTATCTCATTTTTGACACTGACATTTGGGCTCCTCCACGACCATTTTAAGTCAGGGTGCTTTTTAAAAAATGTATTCATGATGGACATATTGGTGTACTCAGTGAACTGGACTAATCTCTCACCTCTAATGTTTCAGTCATCAATCCCATAGTTGCCCACGACTGTGTCACCTTGTTTCTTGGTGCCAACATTTTCATTAAAATGGCCTCACATGTCTACCCAGATATATTACTGCCTGTTAACGAGTACTCTGTATGCAGCATGTCTGTACATTGGAAGTTGGCAAGGTGAGCTGGGTAGGTGTCTGTTGTTCATGCTATTGTTGTTGTTTTTGTAGACTTTGAAGGTGTGTTTTGTTTTCTTTACCAATTGTCACATCTAGGAAGTTGAAGCTACCCTTGTTTTTTTATCCAACAGTAAAATTTATACTTCTGTCTTGTTTACTGTGTGCACTAAGTATGTTATTAGAAATATAAAGCAAATAATGTTATCCCCTGAGGTTGATTTCATGGCAACAGAATCACTCAAACTCTACACACTGAAATACATTGATTTTTTTGTAATTTATCTTCCACATATTTGATTTAAAAACAGTCTTGACTGCAATTTATCATTTTATTAACAACATGTTTTGCCTTCATGGGGCCCCTTCAGTTTATCTTAAGTTATTCCTTTTTCAACATTTTAAAAACCATAAAATCGTTCCTGTAAAATTTGATAATATTTCAATGGATCACCAGAATTCCATCTTCATTTGCTCAAAATCATGAAATTACTGTCAAGATACTGCAAAGTTTTAGCAATACTATGCAACACAGTCCCACTAAATCTCAGCAACATCAATAAATTAGTCACAAACATACATAAAGATAAAATTCTCAGTGAAATTAAAACGTATTTATAGGCCCATTAGGGATTATGTGAAAAGAAGCATTAAATTATAAACATATCCAGTAATAAAATATTGTTTTCAAAAAACTACATATTCTCACTTTTGACACAATTTTATAGATTTTTAAAAAGATAATGTTAACAAATTTGTACCTCATCCATAGTACCCCAAACCAGCAAGTAATCTCCAGCATTGACTGGCAACTCAGCTTCAGGATTTTCATTTGGAGACTGTTGAAATGGATCATATGAGTACCTGAAACCAGAAAATAGGGAAAATTAACATCTTTGCTGCTTTTAAAATTAAGCACTATAATCAGGTTCACTCATGCATATTGAGAATGAAATAGCAGATAGTACAACACAGAAGAATGTTACAATAATATTGTTATCTCAAGTATGATAAAATAGATTAGGTAAAGCTACACATATCTACTTTCATTAGTTCAATATTATTTTTAGTATCTGATATCTCTTGTCTTTCTTAGTTACCTTCTCTGAAATACACAAGGGTCATTCAAAAAGAAATGCACAACATTTTTGTTTCAAAAACCCAACTTTCATTCTATGTCTTTCTATTCATGGAGGTGATAAAAACATTCTTCTTGTTTGTGTTCAAATTTAATTCAACCAGTTTCTGTAAATTGCACTGTTGTAGCACTCCAACAGCAAAGTGGTGTTACATAGTTCCTGTGTTGTGGGAATGAGACAACACAAATATTTGCAAGAGATTGAAGAAGGTGTAAGGATATTAAGCTGTTGGTCAAAGTACAGTGAGTCTTTGGGCAGGTAGATTATCTGGTGTAAGTGGGTATGTCAATACCTGGTACCCTCAGCACAGTGGTAGACCAAGCACTGCAAAGACTCCTGACAATGTGTACTGTATTCACAATCTGATTTTGTTTGACAATACTTAACAATGAATGAACTATCAATATGAGTGGGAACAGGAGAAGTGAGTGTGTGCAGAATAAGGAGACAGTTGAAGTTGAATAAGGTTTGTGCCAGGCAGTTTCCAAAAATAGTGACAAATGATCACAAAAAAACACACTGTGAAAATGAATTTTTGAACAGTACAAGAGTTATGGAGATGACCTCTTTGCAAGAATTGTGACAGGAGATGAAACCTGTTTGCACCACTCTGATCTGGAGAAGAAAGACAGGTAATGGAATAGCATCATGCAAATTTGTCGAAGAGGAAGAAATTCACAACTGCGTCTTCAGCAGGAAATGTGATGGCTTACATCACTTTTGATTCAGAAGGACTGCTGCCTGAGGATATCATGTCACACAGAACCATTACTGGTTCTGATGCTTAGGTGACACTCTGAAAAAAATCATATTTGAATGTGTCATGCTCAACATCAACAGCAAAAACATAATGTTTTGCTATTGCATGATAATATGTGGTCACATCATTAATTAAACAAACACCAACTTCAAAAAGCTTGGATGGACAACAGTGAAACACCCGCTCTACATCCCTTGTTTGGCAGCATATGATTACCATCTCTTCAGCAAACTGAAGGAATCCCTTCATACAACTAGATTTGGAGGTTATGACTCTATTGTGAAGGCTGCTAAACAGTGGCTTTTATGTGCTGTGTCTGACTTCTACCATGCAGGTCTTAGTTCCACAGTGGCATAAAGCAGTTGAAAGAGACTGATAGGATGTGGAAAAATGACATTTTGAATTTCAAGAATATCAAAGACACGGAAGATAAATTGGACTCCGAGAAAATCATTGTGAGGTATGATCTTTGTATACTTCGATAATGTGGTATAAGCTGCAGTACAGGTAAACAATGTGAAACAGCTGTTAGACACTGCATTAATTATTGAAGTTAGTTGTCAATGCATTTTCTGACAGCTGCTGGACTCTCTTAATCTGTACACTGACTTGTTCGAAGAGATTTCAGGATTGCAGAAGGTAGTCGTTAACTTCATTACATATTTCAACTGGACACCCGCCAGTCATTTTCAGGTGTGCCATCAAAGACATTCCCCCCTCCATCATATAAAGCACACTGATAGTATTGCTGCACATGCGTCAGAGTCATGGTGACAGAAGGACCACGCTGCCCAGTGCTGAAGGCTGATAAAGGTAACTGAACTGTTCTGTTACCTCGTAGTTTGTATTTGGAGAAGATGTATGGTCTACTTAGTGATACTGCACATAGCAAGACTGATCACAAGCCTACAGCACCTGTGCAGCAGAAGATGTGTACACTCCTGAATTCTTCCTCATTACCTCCAGAGACCATCACGCAGTTAAGACCACATGGCAGCGTACCACTCAGATTTATGGTCTTCCTAAAGTGCACAAAGAAAGTCTTCCTTTACAGCCTATAGTGAGTAATATCGAAATCCCCAGATATGGTTTAGCCAAATAACTTGCTTTCTTGGTGAGACCATTGGTTGGAAAATCTCCACATCATGTGCAGAACTCTGCTGATTTTAACAACAGAATGGGGGCTCTCCACCTAAGTAGTTTGGATTTTCTAGTAAGTTTTGATGTAGTATCTCTTTTTACAAAGGTACCTCTTGTTGAGTCCTTGGTGCTAATTGGTAAACATTGTCAGTCAGACATCACTGCTTTGTTTCGACATGCTCTTACCTCAACCTATTTTATGTTTACCAAAGAATATTTTGAATAGACTGACAGTGTCGCCATGGGCAGCCCATTGTCTCTCCTATTGTCTAACTTTTTCATGGAGGATTTTGAGGAAAGAGCACTCAAATCAGGGGTTTCTAAACCAACTGCTTTTTGGAAATATGTGGATGATACTTTTGAAGTGGGCCCCATGGAGAAGATAAGTTAATGGAGTTCTTACATCATCTTAACTCATTCATGAGAACATTCAATTTACCATGGAATTAGAGAAAGATGGATATCTCCCATTCCAGGATGTTTTGGTTAGATGGAAGAGTGATGGCTTTGTGGGACATTATGTTTACCAAAACCCCACTCACCCTGATGTGTACTTGCACTCCTCAGGTTGCCATCACCCATTCCAAACCAAGAGTGTTCTTAAAACCCTTGCAAACAGAGCCCATACAGTGTTGGATGCAGTTGGTTTGCCTAAAGAGGTTGCACATTTGTTCAGAGACAATGGATACTCGACCCAGCAAATTAACAGGGCATTCTCAGCTAAAACTAAGAACCAGGAAGTGGATAAGAGAGAACATGCCAGCAAAGTCCCTAGCTTTCCTTCCCTTCGTTGGAAATATTTCCTGCAAATTAGTAAGAATTCTTCATAATTTTCAGGTGAAAGTGATTTTCCACCCACCATCTAAGATTTTGGACTTGCTGGGATCAGTGAAAGATAATTTGTTATTGCAGAAGGAGAGAATTTACTAAATATCTTGCCAGTGTGGTATGGCCTATATAGGACAAATGGCAAGCACAGTGGGGAACATTTTACAGAACATAAACTTTGCACTGACCTTCTGAAACCCAGCAACTCCGCACTTGCAGAACATTGAATCTCCAACAGACATTCAATGGAGTATGACAAAACATAAATTTTGCACACGTCAACACCTTTTTGGGACTCCATTATAAAAGAATCCATTGAAGTATGCATGACAAAAAATCTAATCAACCATGAAGGCAGCTAACAGCTGGATAATATGTGGAATCCTATCATCTCCAAGATTTGCTACATATGATGACGTCAGAATACTCCAATAACCGCAGCAAGTGGCAACACCATAGACAGCTAATCCTTGCAGTTCCACCAGTGAGGGCACTGCCAAGTGGTTCTGTGGTCCTTCTGTCACTGTGACTCTGACACAAGCGGCAATATTATCAGCGCGCTAGACACTGCGGAGCAGAGAATGTCTTCATCAGTCTTTGACAGCTCACCTGAAGATGACTAGCAGGTGTGCAGTTGAAATATCATGGAATGAAGTTTATGAAGACCGGCTGCAATCCTGAAATCTCTTCAAATATTTAATTCACTGGGAAAATTTTAAATTTCACATACACAGAGTTGTTACAAATCTCTAAGTACCTGAATGCTCCCCTTCATGATGGCATCAATGGGGCAAGATTATTAAAGAATGGCTCTCCATATCCAGAAGATACTGCTTACACAAAAATTCAAGGAGAAATACATACTGTATTCTCCACTAATGATTATTTTTGCCACATAACATGTCCAGTTCAGACAAAAAGAGAATAAAAGCTTTCAGAATGTGATGATGCTCCACAAGAATGCTGAAAACCAGATCAAATAACTACAAATAACGTACTGAGGAAAAGAAATTGTGGTACAACTTGACAAAAAGAAGGGATTGAATGACAGATCACTTGGTGAAGCATCACAGAACTGTCAATTTGGTAATGGAAGCAGTGTTGTGCTAAAAGTTGTAGAGACAGATCAAAGCTTCAGTATCATAAAGCAGGTGAAAATGAATGTAGGCTGCAGTAGTTACGCAGAGATGAAGGTGTTTGCACATTTAACGCTTCCATTTTTCAGCAGGATGATCATATCTGATTAGCACAATATTTCACCAATATACCTCACCAAAGTCATCAGGTGTTTTGACATACTGAGCTGTAATGAGAGCTTCTCGTTCATTTGTATCTGCCCCCTACCCCAATGACTTACTCCCCGTCGACAGGCAATTGGTTCTGTCATGCTATCCATACCAAATTCCACAACCCCAATCATTCACAAATAGTTTAAGAGTGTCTGATGTCTCCTCTGTCAATGGAGCATGGGCTGAAGATATGCTACCTTCATTTTTCTGGTTGCATACTCTGTTCACAAAATGCAGATGCCATGGCTCTTTCAATAATTTGAACATGAAGTCCCATGGCTTGCTCAGTTTGTAGCCAGCATCCCTACTGTTCAGGTTTCTCCCCACCTTGAATTCAATTGGCTCCTGGATGATGCTGTCCCAAAACCTGGGAGTCTGCACAAGTATTTTCATCTCATAATACTTCATGGCGTGCTTATATTTCACACAGTGCTCAAGTACTGCAGATTTACCAAGCTGTCAGAGCCTAGTGTAACATTGTTGTTCCACACATTGAACTTCCAGCATTCAAATAGTTTGACCAGTGTAATGCATACCACACTCACAATGGATGTTGTAGTTAGATGCCTGCCTTTTATAAGCATAAGTTGTACAAATACTACACACTGCCTAGTGGCTACTTGTCTTGGAGTAACTGCGCATGCTACACATTCAACATCAAGTTTCTTTAGAATTCTGCTGATCTTCACAGAGGTGGTCCCTGGATAGAGTACACATGCTAAAGCCTTTGGTTTGTCCTCTTCTAATTCTTCTTTTTGGTTGGAAGCTGCTTGATGTTGTGCACATTAGATTTGGGCTGTGGGGTAGCTGTTTTTGTGGAAGACGTCCAGAAAATGCTGAAATTCAGAGGCCAAGCTCTCTTTGTCTGATAGGATGTGTACTCTGTACCTCAAGGTCTTTGAAACACCACTCTTCTGAGCAGAATGGTGGCAGGTATCGACTTGGAGGTATTCGTCAGGCTATATCTGCCACTATCCTCCAAAGAGGAATGGAGCTAAAGACCTTGATCCACAGGGCACACACCCAATCAGACAAATCAAGTTTGGCACCTGAACTTCAGTATCCATGACATGTCTTCCACAAAAATTGTTACACCTTGGCACAAATTAAATGTGCACTATCTCAATGAGTTTCCTGTGCACAAACAGACAGCGACATTTTACTGGCACTGCAATTTCACTGTCTGCCCACTCTTAACACTGCTGGAGGAGGTAAAAAATCAACTGATGCTTTTAAAATAACTGGACAACTGCAAGCAGGTTTAGCATTTTGAGGGTTATGTACAAACTTAATTTTGTCTATAAACAGTTCATCTATGTTCTATAAGTTTTGGTGAGTGAGTTTGTAAGCAACAAATATGACATATATGGCCATTTCTTTTGATTGCATTGACTTAGAATCTTAAACTTCTTACACTGCCAAGGGACTGAAAACTGCAAAAAGTCACAGCAGACTATGGATCAGAAAAAAATGTGACTCCCAGAAAGCATTCTGAGGAGAGCCATAAAGATGTAGAAACTGTCATAAACAATAACACATAACACTATAACACATACTTCAAAGAAGAGAGATATAATAATATTTCCTCCACATATCCTAAGTTAAATGGTCCTCATGGATGTGGAATAAGAAAAAAATTCTGAATCATATTTTCGCTTAACTAGGCTTGTCACAAAACACATACAGGCATACTACACAGACACGCTTATCATAAAGGAAAGCTACAATGACTCTACAGGCAGCTGTTTTTTAAAGTAATAATGTCTGACTGTTCTTTTCAAGTTAATAAAAAATGTAACTTAGGAAGCTACATTTTCACTGTACCTTGCAATGTATACATAACAGCGACCTTTACCAGGAATGTCCAACATGTCAACAACTTTGCTGTCTGTAACCATTTGTTGTTCAGTTCCTGGAAATGTAGAATACACTCCAGGCGGAAGATTCCCATTTAGGTAGCCACCTCTACCTGTAACAATTAATCACTGTAAAAGTTAAATACAGTGACTTTTATTTAGTACCTAAATATTCCAGATGAAATTGAAAATAATTTATCATATGATGGACAATTTTGAATTTCAAAACAATTCTGAATGTAGACAAACAAATCTAATGACTCTGAACATGTTGGGAATATGACTAAATCCTGGGGGTTGTTGGAGAGAGATATTAAATAGAGAATGTTTGAGAATTTTTCTGAGTAATTTTTATGCATACAAATATAAGTTATCAAATAATAGAAAAATAGTATGAAAATAGCAAATGAATTATTATATAAATTACAAAGGCTGAAGAAACAGAAAGAAATACAGTATCTTAAAAATATAAAATGAAGAATTAACAACTAGGACTACAAGGGTGTGAAGAAAGCATGAAGATTAAAAAATCTGAAGGTTATAGATATGCAAGCTTTTGGAGTCAGTGGCTCCTTCTTCTGGCAGAAGGGTTGAAGTGGAAGGAAGAGGGGTGAAGGAAAAGGACTGGTGAGGTTTAGGAAAAGGGGCAGAGTTTAGAAGTCACCAAGAACCCTGGGTCAGGGGAGACTTACCAGAGTTGAGAAGGAAAGACTGATTGTTACGGACTGTAACAGATGAGATTTGAAAACGTGAGAGATTATAGGTGGAAGAGAGGATAATATGGAAGACAGAAATTACTGCTGAAACATTGCATGAGTTAATGAATGCAAAAACCTGATAGAGATTGTCAGGTGACAGAGAAATATAGACAGATTGGAAAATGAAAATTTTATGAAATGGAAACAGTGTGGAAAAGGACTAGCCACTGTGAAAAACTGTGAAGACCAAAGAAATTAACATAATTCACATAAATTTCATTGGTCTCCACAGTTTTTCACAATAGAAATTAACATAAATTATGTTAATTTCTTTGGTATTAGCATTTTTTTCACAGTAAGTATTCCTTCCTTTAGGACATTTTAGTTTTCTGCCTCTTTCTTTTTCTGATCTGTCTATTTTTCGTCATCCCCACCCACCTCTATGACACACAATGCACTTGGTTTTTGGCTCTTTTTAACTCATGCACAATGTTTTAGCAGTAATCTCTGTCTTGCATATTACCCTATCTTCCAATATTAATCTCTCAGGCATTCAAACCTCATGGTGCAGTCCTCAACAATCAGTTTTTCTTTCTCATCCCATCCAATAGGTCTCCTCTGACCTTGGGTTCTGGGTGACTTTTCCAAATACTACCCTTCTTCCTAAGTCTTTTTCCTTTCTTCTCCTTCGGCCCTTCTGCCAGAAGAAGAAGCCACTGGCTCCAAGAGCTTGCATACATAATAAATTTTTTATATGTGTATTCTCCTGCAACTGCTTGGTGCATGGATTTTTTTATCGATCCAAGTACATTATTTTTTCAAAAACTGATTATTTCTGTTGATATATTAGTCCATAAACCTAGCTAATAAAATCATTTCTAAAATATTTTAATCAATTCTTGGCATAACCAGAAAAGATGCATATGGTTAGCATAAAGCGGGGTGACTTTGAACATTTTTAAATTCATTTTTGTAAATTAAACAGAAACTTTTGAAGATATTGACACAAAACTTTATGGGAAGTTGCAAGAGGTATTGCTGAATGTGATAAAGCATATTATACATTTTTATCCCCCACACTTAGTTTTTTTTTTTTTTTCACCCTATGGGTTGGGGTCAGTTTGAACATGGAAACATTTGACTATTCTGTGGGAGTCATGTCAATTACTGTTAAATGAAATCCCTATCATATGAAACAGCATGATATTTTGTACATAAATATAGTTTTGAAAGTAACTTATTTAGAAAAATTTGAGTATTTTTTATGAGTTTTCTTTAATCACCTGAAACTGTTTGTGTGATTACAGTTTAATTTTCCTAATAATGGAAATGGGTGGTGAGCTAGTTATGAAATAAGAAAGTTATTTAAAATCAGAGTTTTTCAAAACAGTCTATATGACTTTAATAAAATTAATGAAAAAAAATTATCACATTTTAGAGAAATATATGTGTAAACACTGTACAGGAAAGGAAGCTGCCAGGGAAGAGTTTCCACTCTAGCAGATGTCATAGACATCAAATTTAAACTCAAAATGATGCCTTCCCCTTCTATCTACCTTAGAATCAGGTAGAATCCTACAAATGTCATCTTTCTCAAAACCTGACACATTGGGAACATTAGGCCACACAAAAAACTTCATCTGATTCCACCTTGGAATGCCATTTCCTCAGAAGAGTAATTTCATCATCAGGATAACATGTGCAACACAATATTTTACACTTTTCTTTGAAGTAAACTTCACCAAAACATATTTTCCAAAGAACAGGGAAGGCTCTGTTCAAAGTCACCCCTTGAAAGACAAGCCTTCACATTTATTTTTTTACATCACCAAAGAATAAATATAACATGTATTCTGTAAATGTTCATTCAAGTGTTAACATTGCCCATAAAAATTAGTTTCAAATTCTAAACTCAAAAATGCTTCTAAAATAGACAAATGTTTTGTGAAGGAACTTACATTCCAGAAAATTATTTTATTTTCTGGCACTGGTATACAACGTTATTTCATATCGACCGTCATATCAATCTGAAAGTATCGATTACTGGAGATATTTAGCAACTCTGACATTAGTTCCATATTTACACATCAGAGTGCATCTTTTAAAAAGATGCTAAATTGCTGTTCAGAGTCACCTAGCTGTTCAAAGTCCCCCCCCCCCCCCCCCTTACAGTACCTTCTTTAATCCAACACCAACACAACCCCTCATGTCACTTCAGTTACATTACATTCATATTAACAAGAAGCATTAAAAGTAGCTTCTAAGATCTTATTTACAATGGCAAAATTTATAATGATTTGCACTGCCAGTTTATTTGATAGTACGGATAAATAAGATGGCCATGAATAGAAAATAAGTGTTTTCTGATAAAAATATAGCAACAGGACAAAATATTAACCTGGTGCAAAGATTGGTGACTACCCTTAACTGTAGGAAACTAATATGTTGTCCACTTCACAAAAGGTGAAAGTATAATCACCTTTGACTAAGTACAAACAAGTAATAAAGTGAAGCCTAGCACATATAGGCTACAAAAACCAGGGAGTAAAATACAGTGAAACCCCACTTTTATACTTTTCAAGGGACTTTAAGAAAAATGGTGTAAAATGTCAGAATTGGGAAATAACATTTTAAGCAGTAGAAGTTACATACAGGATCCCTCTTTGCATTTTCGCACATTATGTATGATAAATGTACATAATATGTGCCAAAGTACTTGTCAGGGACTTATTTATTATCTAACAAAGATTTATTATCTGACAAAAACCGCTGGTGTAACTGGAGCTGGTATCTGTCTGAGAAGTAGAAACATTTGACTTAATTTCACCCATAATAATTGATGTTTTTGAAAGTCCGCAGCTGTTATTCATTATTTACACAATGGAACACTGTAATCATTATATATTTTTTCATGCTTAGCACAACATGTTTCAAGAATATTTTCTCTTTGTCAAGACCAAAATGTTTACATCAGTATTTTATGTGGTGTTTGCATATGCGTTATTCTGCATATGTTGCAGTGTAGTTGCCTTTTTGAGGTTTTGAGGTACTGTGACTCCTCAGTTATGTGGAAAAACACACATATGCAAACTATCGCTCATATTAAACTGGCAGATTAAAACTGTGTGACAGACTGAGTCTTAGTCTAGCACACAGATTAAAACTGTGTGTCAGACTGAGATTTGGACTCAGGACTCTTGAGTTCACGTCTTCGTCTAGCAGGAAGTTTCATATCACACTCCATTCCAGAGTCAAATTATTGTTCTGATATCACTCATATTGTTTGTTTGTGAAACATTACAAAAAATACATACATAAATATTGCACTTGGCAATCAGAATAAATTCTCAAAACACGTCTTGTTAAGCTTGCGTAGTTGGTGCTGTGGTTAAACCAAAAATGTCTGTCTGAGTAACGCAGTCGGAAAAGGTGTCAATTAATGCAATAAGTGGCCAAATAACAGAACACACTAAACAAGTTTGACAAAGGTGCCATGACAGTCACAGCAATCAGGAACCTACACATGCGCAATAGAGACAGTTTGTAAATGGTTGTGATTGATCATAACGGTTCAGATCTACTGAGTAGAGCACCATGGTATCAAGAAATTTAATCATGTGTTTGTAAACACTACTTGATGGCCAACACCATACCAGCATTATTTTACCTCAATTACATCAGCTTTTTCTCCATGAACGTTATTTCACAAGGCATAAATTGTGGGAAAATTATGATGTTGTTAACACAAAATTGGATGCAAATTAACATTGTACACATAGGAGCAATAAAAAATTTCGTAAACAGTGGGAAACCATTATTTCTGGGAACATAAAAGTGGGGTTATACTGAATATGCAGATATGAAGTTGCAAATAAAACTAATGGAAGTGTTGCCTCTATAGGAATGTTACTACAGAACTACACTAGCCTATCATGGAGAGCACTTGTAAAACACTCACAGAATGATAGCAGAATACTGCTCAATGATATATGGTCCACATCTGATTGAAGGTCAAGACTAACGTAGGACATCAAGCAAATACATAAACTAATACTGAGAATTATCACATGCTAATTTACCTCAAGACAGCATATAACCAGAATCCTGAAAAATCTTGACTAGTATATTGAAAACTGTTGTGACTCGCCGATCTTTCAAAGTGCCGCCGTGCAGTTACGCGCATCCTCTACATGCAGCGCTGTCTGCCAGCCATGCAGCAGCAGCGCCACCTAAGCGGCCAGCCACCCAGCGGCCGCTCGGACTCAGTTATGATTTGACTGTTAAAGTGTACACACGTCTTACTCTGTTTACTTGATCTGTGACTTTCATGTATTGCGTCTTCCTTGAAATATATTTGTTCAACTTGAAGTTATAACAAAAACTTGGTAAAACCTACAATTCCCTAATGGGCAGAAGAACATAGTGCAACAGAGATGCAACAACCTGCAGTGATTTAGCTGTAAAACCGATAAGGTAACCATGATGTACAAATGTTTAAAAGGAAGTATACTGGTCAGTTAGGTACCAGTCATAGACGAAATGTACTGCATCACAGAATCATAAATAATAACTCAATCATGGGGTTTAGACTAAATTATGAGAAGACTCTTGGGGACAAATTTATAAAGCAGACAGTGTTGATAAAAATAATTAACTTTTTCTTAAATATATTCCAAAGCCAATTTGAGTCTTGTTTTCCCTAAAACAAATTGGGGAAAAATTGGACACGGGAGTAAGGATATGAAGTGGATAACTACTGGAATTAAGGTATTTTGTTCTAGAATGAGGAAACTATATCTAATTCATACGACAAGTTGTAATCGAGATTTGAAACTTTATGTCCACCTGTATGGTAAGATCCTTCAGTGTGTCATTATAAATGTGAAACTCATGAACAACACTCAAAAATTAAAACACTCCACAAATAAGGCAAAAACTATTTAGAACATTACTAAACAAAAAAAGACAAAACTTATCATCCAAATGAAACCAAGTCCTCAAAAAATATGTCTGGCAGAATTGATGACACATTCAAACTTTTGGCTATCAGGTTGTTCCTCACAGTGGCAGTAATAAAAATCAAATACAAATGCGTTAGATTTACTTGCATACACACTGATTGCAGCACCGACAGACATTAGTTTCAAAAATACAACCCCTTAGGAAATTACAAATTTCATTACGTCACTAAAAAGGTAGTAATTCTCCTGGCTATGATGCAGTTTCAAATAGAATATTAAACTTTGGTGCTGACTTGATAAGACTATTCTTAAGCTACCTCTATGATTATTCAATGACTCAGGGAATACTTCCTGAGAGATTTAAATATGCTGTTGTAAAACCCATCTACAAAAATAGAGACAAGGAAACAACAATGTGGAGTGGAATGCTTCAAGGACTGGTACTGGACTCACTCTTGTGCTGCCTATCAATTTGGCTTTTGCAAAGGATTTTCCACACAGAAAGCAATACAAGATCTCACAAATGAAATTTTGGGAGAGCTACACAAGAAAAAATATCCTTTCGGTATATTCTGTTATCTTAACAAAGCCTTTCATTGTATGGATTACAAAATTTTGCTTGGCATTAATGTTATCCCTCTTGCATGGATAGAGTCTTACCTTCATAACAGAAAGCTTGCGATCTCATTAACAGACTGTGTCACAGGCATGAAACTACCTTCAGAATGGAAGAACGAAAATGTGGAGTGCCACAAGGATGGTGCTGGATCCACTCTTGTTTCTAACCTACATAAATGATATTCCAAATAACTTTAAAATGTGGGAACTGTAGTGTTTGATGATGACACAAGAGCAGTAATCAAGGGTCCAAACTAACCTTAGCAGATACGGCTTAGGTGATTGCTGAACAGGCCTACAAACTGTTTAAGTCTTAATTTCATGAAGACTCATGTTATGCAATTTCAGACCTGCAATACTGACCTGGGTAGCATCAAAACAGACATCATTGGTCATATGCTAAATGAAATTCATGATGCAAAATTCATTGGGGTCAAGCTGGATAACAAATTAAAATACAATGAGATAAACTAATTAAGAGATAAACTAATTAAGAATCACAGTTCAGCAATTGTGCCATTGACTTAAAGAGAAGACTGTTGGAACACATTGATTAATTTTGCTTCCTGTTGTCCTGGAATTATCATCTGAGGTAATGCGTCTAATGTATATAAAGTGTTTATTCAGCAGAAATGAGTGGTAAGGATATTGTGTCAAGTAGATAACAGTACATCTTGCAAAAGCCTTTGTAAGGAATTCACCATACAGCAGATATGCTACTACACTCCTGAGACTAACAAACAATCAAAACAGTGGGTCTTTGCAGGCAAACAGGCTCAATAGAACGCAAGATCAGTTGGCGTGGTGACAGCCATGGTTTTTTGGGATGCACACAGAATCATATACATCAGTTACTTGAAAAGGAGACAAACAATAACTGGAGATTATTATGCATTGTTATTGCACTGGTTAAGCAAAGAAATCAAAGAAAAAGTCCTCATTTGGAAAATAAAAAGATCTTCCTCTATCATTGTAACCTGGCAAAACAGTTTGGCAGATGATGGTTCACATCAAACAAGGAGGACAATGCCCTAACTGATGGCCAGTTTGCAGACCTTCGGAAATCCAACATTTTGCACAGCTCAAAAAAATTTGGAGCAACATTTAAAAAGTGTATAGAGTGAAAAGGGGATTAAGTTGAAAAATAAAAATGTATTTTACCAAAATAATTTGTTTTTCTATCTCTTTTCAAGAACTTAGTGAACAACTCTGCTTCAAATGTTATAACAGATGACTATCTTATATCAGCACACAGCCAGACTGAGCTCTGCTATACAAGGATGGCACTTCTGACACATTGTGGATTATATGGTTAAGCAAATGAATCATGAACATTCACCAAATCCAATCTTATTTTCTCAGTGCTCCTTCACTCACTGATCATGTCAAGTGACATTTGTATTACGAGTTTCCTTTGATAACCTTATGAAAGAACTATGTGTTAGAGTTTCTTTGAGGTACCACAGGAAACATTTCACTATTTAAAAATTTTTAATCTTGACTGTAATTAAGATCTTATATGAATGATTTCTACTTCCTTCTGCATGTATAGTTTTGGTTGCAATATATTGCAACATTCCTTTTCCATTTCTATAGCTCTCTTTGTTGTGGGGAAAAAAGATTCATGAATACCATTTCAAGTAAAAGCAGACAAAGTAAAATTCAGAAATAAAAGCTTTGTTCCATGGGAACAGCAAGATTTTACAGAATGAAATTCTCACTCTGCAGCAGACTGTGCACTGACATGAAACTTCTTACCAGATTAAAACTCTGTACCAGACTGTGATTTGAACCCAGGACATTGCCACTTGCAGAAAAGTGTTCTACCAGCTGAGTTACCCAAGCACAATACATGACCCATCCACAAAGCTTTACTTCCACCAGTACCTCATCTCCTTCCTTCCAAACTTCACAGAAGTTATCCTGTGTAACTTGCAGGACTACCTCTCTTGAAGACAGGATACTGTGGAAATATGGCTTAGGCACAGTCTAGGCTACTGTTTCCAGAATGAAATTCTCACACTCAAGCAAAGTGTGCACTGATACGAAACTTTGTGGCAGATTAAAAGAAGATTTTGCTTTGGTGATAGTGTCAATTTATTTTGTGTGGTTCCAAGAAAAATGTTTAAATCAAGACATAGGAAAATGTGCACATGACTGTACAGACCATGCAACAAATGGAAATTATGCTGGTTCTGTGCTTTTGAACATATACGTTAGAGAACTATAAGCAAAGTTGTCTGACAAGATCAAAGGAGGGATACAAACTTTTGACACAACAATTTACCATCAGTTCCAGCTAAGGAGAGATATGGAGTGAAAAACATTGCTGCAGAATATTGGGTGTAGTCATACAAACTTACATTTATATCTAAAGTTACATACATATCCCACAAGCCACTGTACAGTTTGTGTAGGAGGGTATTTTACACCATTGCTAACTATTCCCTTTCCTGTTACACCAGCACAGGCAGTGATGGGTAAAAGACTGATAGTATGCCTCCATGTGAGCGTCAAACTCCATATTTTTTGTAATTGTCTTTATGAAAAATAAACATTGGAAGCAGTAGAATCATTCTGCCATTCATCACAAATGCTTGTTCTCTCCATTTCCCAATAGTGTTTTAGGAAGTGATCTGTCTTTTCCGTTCAAGGATTCCTACTAAGTTCACAGAGCATTTCCATTGCACTTATCAAAACTCTCTCAACAAAACAGAGTCAACCATGCATCTCATCAACATGACTTAATCAAGCATCATACCAGTGATATTCAAAGATTACAGAAATTATTCTTCTATGCATTCCAATAAATTACATTTATCCACATTTATGCAAGTTGCCATTCGCCTGCCATCTATTGCATCAAACATAAATTCTATCTGTGTAATACTGAATCTCCCTACAGATGATCAATGATGACACTTTTAAGCACACAACAGCTTCACCAGAAAGTAGTCTCTGTTTTGCTGCTCATCCTGACACTTCAGTCAAACACATGACCATTACCTTAAGGCATACCTGTTGTCATCTATGGCTGTAATGAACACTTGCTGTCCAGGACAGTGTACTACGTTCTATTACTCACATAAATGAGTATATGTTTCATATGCTTATCAGGTATGATCAATAGAGGAGATAAAGAACATACAAAGGTGAAAGAATGATTTATCGCAAGCTGTTTGGCAAGCATGATAGCATTACAGATACGCTCATCAAATTCCAGTGGCAGGAACTACAAAAAATTTCATTTTGAATACATTACCATTAATTACCATTAATATTCCAATAGTCTAAGTTCCAAGAAAAGTCACATAATATTTTACTTCCTCTCTTACACATCTCAACAAATGGCCATGACTGTAAAATCTGGAACTGAAGCTCAAGTAGTGCTTAATGACAGCCATTCTTCCCATGGATAGTTCATGAGTGAAACAGGAAAATAGAAAGGGAGTTGTTATGAGAGGGTGTCAGGGGTACCCTCCAAAATGCATCACAAGCTGATGTGGAGAGTGTATATATAGCTGGGATTGTAGAAGGAGACCTTTCTGCACTGACAATAACTATTAACTGTGCTACACACACACACACACACACACACACACACACACACACATGATGAACAGCTGTTTATGGCTGCTGATGATGCTGTAGTGTATGGGAAGATGATGGTGTTGAGAGACTGTAGCAGGATACAAAGTGACTTAGAAAAAATTTCTAGTGTAGAATAGTGTGAGTTAATGCAGATGAGTAGGAAACAGAATCCTGTAACTTTCTAATACAGTATTAGTAATGTGCTGCTGACACAGTTACACTGATTAAATATCTAGGCATAATGTTGCTAAGCAGTATGAGCATGTCAAGTTGGTAGTAAGGAAGATAAATGCTTGACTTCAAATTTTATTGGGAGAATTTTGGGATAATGTAGCTCATCTATAAAGGAGACTGCATGTAGAATGTTAGTGAAGCCTATTCTTGAATACTGCTCAAGTGTTTAGGATACCCATCACTTCAGATCAAATGAAGACTTAGAAGTTATTCAGAGGCATGCTGCTGGATTTGTTGCCAGCAGGTTCAATCAACACATTAGTATTATGGAGATAATTCATAAACTGATACGGGAATCCCTGGAGGAAAGACAACATACTTTTTGTGAGGTACTATTGCCAAAATTTAGAGAACCGGCATTTGAGGCTGACAGCAGATCGATTCTACTGCTGCCAACGTACATTTCATATAATGACCTTGTAGATAAGATGAGAGACATTAGGACATATGCAGAGGCTTATAAACATTTTTCCCTCGCTCTCTTTGCAAGTGGAATTGGAAAGGAAATGGCTAGTAGTGGTTCATGGTACCCTCCACCATGCACTGAACAGGAGCATGTATGTGGATATGGATAATTTATGTTGGTGGATAATTAATATTCATTATTTTAGTAGCCAGAAATGCTTGAGTTTTGGACTGCAATATGTTCTGAGCTCAATGCCGAATGCAAGCAGTCAGTCATCAAGTATCTGGTTGGTGTCTTCATATTCAATGTCCTTTCAGATGAGCAACAGCACCAAAAAGATCTTTTGGGGGTTGCATGAAACTCCATCTCTCCATTATGACCTGCTTGCTCCAAATGTTTAGGCTCAACATTTTTGTTAGCAGGAAGATATGAGAAGAACTTCTAACACATCAGGAAAATCTCATGCTTACTCTTCTGTAAGCGGAATGTCTCACATAAACAGTACTGAAATTTCAAAAGTGCATGGAATACATTACAGTCTCTTCTAGTCTCATTGGAAATAGTTATAGGTCACTCTTCACTTTTATTTGAGCAGTGGTCACACAACAATATTTCTGGAAACCTAATTGTTATCCACGTCAATGGTTATTTGTAGCCAGTAACCTGGTCATGAACTACATGTTTTAAGGCTGTAGGGGTGAAAGGAGAGAAGACTCCAGTTAAATGTTCCATTGAAAATGAAGTTAGCAGACATCAAGTACAGCCATAATGCAATCAGATGGAGCAATCAATCAGAAGACTTCTTGTTTGAGGAATGATTCAGGCTTTTACCTGGTGCATTTTAAGAAAACCTAAGGCACAATGGAGGGACAGGGATTTTAATCTTTTATAGATGACAGTAGTCTCAGATTTGAGAAGTTATGTGTATGTGTGAACTGCTGCAACTTACATCCACCCGAACCTGTTTACTGTAGTCAAGCCTTAGTCTCCCTCCACTATATTCCCTACCCCCCCTCACACACACATACACACCACAACCACCACCACCACCACCAAATAAATTACTTCTTGATGCCTCAGGAGGTTTCCTGTCAACCCACCTTGGTTTCCGTTACTGCTTGCTTAGCACACAGATTGAATAGAATCAGGAATAGGCTACAATCTGTCTTACTCTCACCTCATCTGCTGTCACCCTTCCAAGTCCTCCAAATCTTACAACTGCAGCCTACTTTCTGAACCAATTGTGATGCCATTTCACTTCCTGTAATTTATGCTTATTGCCATCAAACTTCAAAGAGTGTTTTTGAGCCTGCACTGTGAAAAGTTCTCTCTAATTTTATAAGGGCTATAAATGTAGGCTTGACTTCTTCAGTCCGCCTCAAAAGATGTAGTTCTCCGTTGCCTTAGTACTTTGTTTATTCCTACATTTCTCCAGAACCCAAACTGACCTTTCTCGAGACACCGTGTTTCTTGACTTCCGCAAGGCGTTCGATACAGTTCCCCACAGTCGTTTAATGACAAAGTAAGAGCATATGGACTATCAGACCAATTGTGTGATTGGATTGAGGAGTTGCAAGATAACAGGACGCAGCATGTCATTCTCAATGGAGAGAAGTCTTCCGAAGTAAGAGTGATTTCAGGTGTGCCGCAGGGGAGTGTCATAGGACCGTTGCTATTCACAATATACATAAATGACCTGGTGGAGGACATCGGAAGTTCACTGAGGCTTTTTGCAGATGATGCTGTGGTGTATCGAGAGGTTGTAACAATGGAAAATTGTACTGAAATGCAGGAGGATCTGCAGCGAATTGACGCATGGTGCAGGGAATGGCAATTGAATCTCAATGTAGACAAGTGTAATGTGCTGCGAATACACAGAAAGATAATCCTTTATCATTTAGCTACAAAATAGCAGGTCAGCAACTGGAAGCAGTTAATACCATAAATTATCTGGGAGTATGCATTAGGAGTGATTTAAAATGGAATGATCATGTAATGTTGATCGTCGGTAAAACAGATGCCAGACTGAGATTCATTGGAAGAGTCCTAAGGAAATGCAATCTGAAAACAAAGGAAGTAGGTTACAGTATGCTTGTTCGCCCACTGCTTGAATACTGCTCAGCAGTGTGGGATCCGTACCAGATAGGGTTTATAGAAGATACAGAGAAGATCCAACGGAGAGCAGCGCGCTTTGTTACAGGATCATTTAGTAATCGTGAAAGCGTTACGGAGATGATAGATAAACTCCAGTGGAAGACTCTGCAGGAGAGACGCTCAGTAGCTTGGTATGGGCTTTTGTTGACGTTTCGAGAACATACCTTCACCGAAGAGTCAAGCAGTATATTGCTCCCTCCTACGTATATCTCGCGAAGAGACCATGAGGATAAAATCAGAGAGATTAGAGCCCACACAGAGGCATACCGACAATCCTTCTTTCCACGAACAATACGAGACTGGAATAGAAGGGAGAACCGATAGAGGTACTCAGGGTACCCTCCGCCACACACCGTCAGGTGGCTTGCGGAGTATGGATGTAGATGTAGATGTAGATGTACCAGTTTTTCTATTCTTCTTTAAATAATCTGAGTCTGGTTCCAGCTGCCAAAGAGTGTTGTTACATGTGTGTGAACTGCATTTGTGTGTGTGTGTGTGTGTGTGTGTGTGTGTGTGTGTGTGTGTTGTCTATTTTTAACAAAAGTCTTGTTGGCCGAAAGCTAACTTTCCAACATGCTTTTTGTTGTGCCTTTCTGTGACTCAGCATCTCTGCTATAAGGTGAGTAGCAACTATCCTTTTCATAATGTTATTATATTCCATCCTGGCTTTTCTATTGTCTGAGTCAGTATTTAGCACTCCTGACTTGTTAAACTGACAGTTCAGTAATGTCAGTATCTGGCTTCTTTGGAATTGGAATTATTACATCCTTCTCAAAATCTGAGGGTATTTTGCCTGTCTTGGTATTGGCTTTCCATCTCATCTCCTGATATTCAGACAGTTGCTTCTCATTTCATAAAGGATTCATTAATTTTCCTACCTGCAAGATCTACTTTTTCCATAGGTATTTATATTTCTACAGCACTGAATTTTTTTCCTGGCTATTTCTGCTTTGCCATTTTGCACTTTTGGCCAGTCTCATTTTTAGATGTCTGTACTCTCTTTTGTCTGCTTCATCTCTAGGGTAAACTGTCTGGAATGATATCTTTGGGGGGGGGGGGGGGGGTCCTGAAACTCATGGGAGTACTGTTTTAGAATAAGATCAGTGTCCAGTTATCCGACATTGATAGAAATTAAGCTTAATGAGAAGTTTCGACAGGCAGGTACTAGAGATAGCAAAATATCACAAGATTCTCATAACAGTACAGTGAAAAATAATGTTATAGTGTCACAAGATTCACATAAAAGCACAATGAAAAATAATGTTCGTATATTGCATCAGAATATCAGGGGATTAAAAAAACAAAGTAGGTGAGCATCTTGTTTGTTTAGAATATTTAGAAACTGAGGGTGAATGGATGCCTACCTGAACATCATATAGTCACAGGTATGGACATGGTAAATGTAGGTGGATAAAAACTTTCAGCAAATGTAAGTAGAGACACTATGGAGAAAGGAGGAGTTGTCATATGTGTTAAAATCTGTCATGGTGTGAAAAATTTGGAAACTAAAAAATTTTGCATACAGCAACATACAGAAGCATGTGCATGTGAGCTTAAACTAAATAATGGCACTTATATAATTGTAGCTCTGTATAGGTCCCCATTGGGAAATTTTCAACTATTTTTGAAAAACTTGTATTCTTTGTTGTGTTATCTGAGGAAAGCAAAATATTGTTTGTGGGGATTTCAATGAAGATTTTCTGAAAGAGTCCGATAGAAAGCTTAACCTTATAGTATTAGTGGGTTCTTTCAATTTGACATCAGTTATAGATTTTCCTACTTGGGTAGTACAGGAAAGCAACACACTGATAGATAATGTTTTCGTAGACCAAGATAAATTTAATCAAATAAAAACATTTCCTGTTAAGAATGGTCTGTCTGATCATGATGCACAGCTAGTTACAGTATAAGATATAGCTCCATACAGTAATTCAAAACAGTCCTCCAAAATAGTGAGTTCAATTAATGATTTAATAATTCAATATTTTAGGGAAAGCTTGCAACAGTTAGACTGAGATGAGGTGTACAGGGAACGTGATGCTAATTTAAAATTTAACCTATTTCATGATACATTTGTGAGTATATTTGAAAACAGTTGCCCTAAGAAAACAGTGAAATATAATTGTAAGAAACCATGTAAAAAGCCATGGCTTACTAAAGGGATAAAAATATCTTGTAAACAGAAAAGGGAAATGTATCTTATAGCTAGGAGGAGTCATGATTCTGAAACAGAGAACCATTATAAAAACTACTGCACTGTATTAAGAAAAGTTATTAAAATCACAGAAGTATGTTCATTATGTCTGAGATCAGCAAATCTGATAATAAAATTAAAACAATTTGGAATACTGTTAAAAGAGAAACAGGGCAACCAAGAGCACAGGAAGACTGTATTTCCATCAAACATAATGAAAAGTTTGTTGACAAGAAGTCAGAAGTAGGAAACATTTTTAATAATCATTTTTTAAGCGTTGAAGAGAAAACAGGATCCATTTATTCATTAGAAAATGCAAGGCAGTATGCGGAAGAGGCAGTACCTATGCAATTTGATAAAATTTAACTTCAACCCACCTCTCCTACTGAAATTAGAAAAATAATTCACTCAAAAGTAAAAGCTCACATGGAACTGACGGCATTTCCAACACAGTACTAAAAGCTTGTTCCCAACAAATAAGTAGGATTCTCAGCCACATATGCAGTAGTTCACTGAAACAGGGCATTTTTCCAGATAGAATGAAATACGCTAATGTTAAACCATTGCATAAAAAAGCAGGTAGGTCTGATACTAACAACTACCACCCAATCTCACTTCTGGCAGTTTTATCCAAAATTCTTGAAAAAGAAATGTATTGAAGAACAGCATCACATATTTGTAAAAATGAAGTACTAACAAAATGTCAATTTGGTTTTCAGAAAGGCTTTTCAACAGAAAATGCTATATATGCTTGCACTGATCAAATATTAAATACACTGAATAACCAAACATCACCCATTGGGATATTTTGTGATCTCTCAAAGGCTTATGATTGTGTGAATCATGAAATTCTTCTAGATAAGGTTAAGTATTGTGGTGTGAGTCGGGCAGTACACAAATTGTTTAATTCAAACTTAGCTGGAAGAATGCAGAAGGTTGAAATTAACGGTACAGATAGTCTGCAAAAATCAGCAGAGTCCTCTAACTGGGAAGGTATTACAAATGGTGTCCCATGGAGTTCAGTCATGCATCCCTTATTGTTCTTAACATATATTAACCATGGACCATGGAGCTTACCGTTGGTGGGGAGGCTTGCATGCATCAGTGATACAGACACCTGTACCATAGATGCAACCACAATTGAGGCGTATTTGTTGAGAGGCCAGACAAACGTGTGGTTCCTGAAGAGGGGCAGCAACCTTTTCAATAGCTGCAGGGGCAACAGTCTGGATGATTGACTGATCTTGCCTTGTAACACTAACCAAAACGGCCTTGCTGTTATGGTACTGCAAATAGCTGAAATCAAGGGTAAACTACAACCGTAATTTTTCCCGAGGGCATGCAGCTTTACAGTATGATTAAATGATGATTGCATCCTCTTGGGTAAAAGATTCTGGAGGTAAAATAGTCCCCCATTTGGATCTCCGGGCAGGGACTACTAAGGAAGACGTCATTATCAGGAGAAAGAAAACTGGTGTTCTATGGATTGGAGTGTGGAATGTCAGATCCCTTAATCGGGCAGGTAGGTTAGAAAATTTAAAAAGAGAAATGGATAGGTTACAGTTAGATATAGAGGGAATTAGTGAAGTTTGGTGGCAGGAGGAACAAGACTTCTGAACAAGTGCATACAGGGTTATAAATACAAAATCAAATAGTGGTAATGCAGAAGTAGGTTTAATAATGAATTAAAAAAGTGTGGGTAAGCTACTACAAACAGTATAGTGAACGCATTATTGTGGCCAAGATAGACACAAAGCCCATGCCCACCACAGTAGTACAAGCTCCGCAGATGACAAAGAGAGTGATGAACTGTGTAATGAGGCAAAAAAAATTATTCAGACAGTGAAGGGAGATGAAAATCTAATAGTCATGGGTGATTGGAATTCAACAGTAAGAAAAGCAAGAAAGGAAACGTAGTAGGTGAATATGGAATGGGGGTAAGAAATGAAAGAGGAAGCCGCCTGGTAGAATTTTGCACAGAGCATAACTTGATCATAGCTAACACTTGGTTCAAGAACCATGAAAGAAGGTTGTATACATGGAAGAGGCTTGGAGATACTGGAAGGGTTCAGATAGATTGACAGGAAGTACAAAATGGCTAAGTAGGGACAAATGTAAGGATGTAGAGGCGTATCTCACTAGGGGTAAGATAGATACTGCATGAATTCTTTACAGATGAATGAAAAAACTGGTAGAAGCCGACCTCGGGGAAGATCGGTTTGGATTTTGCAGAAATATTGGAATACGTGAGGTAATACTGGCACTACGACTTATCTTAGAAGATAGATTAAGAAAAGCGAAACCTACATTTCTAGCATTTGTATACTTAGCGGAAGCTTTTGAAAATGTTGAATGTAATACTCTCTTTCAGATTCTGAAGGTGGCAGGGGTAAAATACAGAGAGTGAAAGGCTATTCACAACTTGTACAGAAACCAGATGGCAGTTATAAGAGTTGAGGGGCATGAAAGGGAAGCAGTGGTTGGGGGGGCAATGAGACAGGGTTGTAGCCCGTCCCTAATGTTATTCAATCTGTATATTGAGCAAGTAGTAAAGGAAACAAAAGAAAAATTTGGAGTAGGCATTAAAATCCATGGAGAAGAAATAAAAACTTTGAGGTTTGCCTATGACATTGTAATTCTGTCAGAGACAGCAAAGGACCCAGAAGAGCAGTTGAAGGGAATGGACAGTGCCTTGACAGGAGGATATAAGATGAACATTAACAAAAGTAAAACGAGGATAATGGAATGTAGTAGAACTAAGTCGGATGATGCTGAAGGAATCTGATTAGGAAATGAGACACTTAAAGAAGTAAATGAGTTTTGCTGTTTGGAATGCAAAATGACTGATAATGGTTGAAGTAGAGAGGGAATAAAATGCAGAGTAGCAATGGCAAGGAAAGTGTTTCTGAAGAAGAGAAATTTGTTAACATCGAGTATAGATTTAAGTGTCAGGAAGTCATTTCTGAAAGTACTTTTATGGAGAGTTGCCTTGTATGGAAGTGAAACATGGATGATAAATAGCTTGGACAAGAAGAGAATAGAAGCTTTCGAAATGTGGTGCTACAGAAGAATGCTGAAGATCAGTCGGGTAGATCACATATCTAATCAGGAGGTATTGTATAGACTTGGGGAGAAGAGAAATTTGTGGCACAACTTGACTAGAGGAAGGGATTGGTTGGTAGGACATGTTTTGAGGCACCAAGGGATCACCAATTTAGTACTGGAGGACAGCATGGAGGGTAAAAACCATAGAGGATAGACCAAGAGATGAATACACTAAACACATTCAGAAGGATGTCAGTTGCAGTAGGTACTGGGAGATGAATAAGCTTGCACAGGCTAGAGTAGCATGGAGAGCTGCGTCAAACCAGTCTCTGGACTGAAGACCACAACAACATATATTAACGACTTGCCACTCTATATTCATGAAGATGCAAAGCCAGTTTTTTACACTGATGATACATGTATAGCACCCCACGTACACAACAAGCAAGAATCAGTTGAGGAAGTTGTAAATAATGTATTTCAGAAAATTATTAAATGGTTATCTGCAAATGGACTCTCACTAAATTTTGAGAAAATGCAATTTATACAATTCTGTACAGTAAATGGCATAACACCATTCATAAATACAGACTACGAACAGAAGTCTGTTGGTAAGGCAGAATACTCAAAATTGCTGGGTGTGTGCACTGATGAGAAACTGGATTGGAAGAAACACATCGATGATCTGCTGAAACGGTTAGATTGCAAATTTTGGTGATAAATGTATCAGTAAATTAGACTACTATGTCTATTTTCATTCATTGCTTTCATATGGTGTCATGTTTTGGGGCAATTAGTCATTAAGATAAAAAGTATTCATTGCACAAAAGCATGTAATCAGAATAATAACTGGAGCCACCCAAGATCACCTTGCAGATACTTGTTTAAGGAACTCAGGATATTAGAGTACCTTCGGAATACATATATTCACTTATGAAATTTGTCTCTAATAACCCATCCCAATTCAAAAATAACAGCAAAGTGCATAGCTACAACACTAGAAGAAAGGATGATTTTCACTATTCTGGATTAAATGTCATGTTGGCACACAAAGGGGGCAATTATACTGCCACAAAAATCTTTGGTCATTTGCCAAATAGTATTAAAAGTCTGACAGATAGCCATGCAACGTTTAAAAGCAAATTAAAAGAATTTGTGAATGACAACTCCTTCTACTCAATAGGTGAAATCTTAGATATAAAGTAGTAAAAAAAATCAATTAATTAATTATTTTGTGTAAAGAAAACTTATGTTAAAGTGACAAGTTCCATATCATTACGAAATGTCTTATTCATGATCTATGGAACAAGGATTAATGTATGTATGTACATATTTTTACATTTTCTGCTTCTTTCAATTAAATTCGATATATCAGGCATTATCCATGAAATTCTATTTTAGCTTTTCTTTTTTTCTTAATTAATTCATCTCTCAAAGCCTTCTACTGTATACCTTCCCCCGTTCCAGCCAACAACTACTTAACCCCCCTTTTTAATGCTCAACAATCTTTGGTTCTTTCAACTTATCCAAGCCCCATCTCTTTTAATTGCCTACCTTTTTAAAAATTCTTCAGGTTCAATCAGCAGTTCTTAAACTTTCTGGTGCTGAAGGTCAGTGTACATACACAGCCTTCTTTCATGATTCATAAGCCAATTACATGCAGTGGTTAAATTGCCCTGTATGCTAATGCATTGCCTTCCCTTTTAGTTCCTACATTTCCTCCTCTTTTTTTGCTGCCATTTAGCTCCAGTCTCTCATGATAGTTACATTTTTGTCTCTCTTAATGATCTGAGTATTTCTTTTATAATATCATTGTTTCAATTTCATCATCTATTGAGTTAATACCTATATAAATTTGTACTATTGTGGTAGGTGAGGCTTGGTCTCTATCTGGGCTGCAATAATGTATCCAATGTTTATAACAGCTCATCTACATTCCTACTTTCTTATTCATTATCAGACCTGTCCTGGCACTACCTCTATGTGATGATGTGTTGATATCTCTATACTTCCCTCACCAGAAATCATGTTCTTTCTTTCACTGCACTTTACTTACTCACACTATATCTGACTTCAACCTATGCATTTCACTTTACAAGTATTTTTTAAAATAAAAACGTTGTCATGATTAGTCTCCACTTGAATATCTATATGTCCATGGAAAATATAACAGCTGTAATCTGCCTTTGCTTTCAGCCTTGCCAGAGTACAAAGTCAGATAAGTTAATCATCCAGAATGTCCACCACAACTATTAAAATGGTTGCTGCCCTCTTCAGGAACCATATGCTGCTCAGGCATGTTCAAGGACCATAACCATCAGGATTATCAAAGATTTTATGAACAATCATTTACTTTTAGAAGATTAATGTTACATTGTATTTAAGTTATTCAACTTTATCAGGGTTTAAACGTTTTGTTTGTGGCATCTATTGAAAATTTTAGATTTCCTTTTTTGCCATCAGGGGAGATTTGTTTTAGTGTATGAGTTCACTTCACAGTTTTACTCGTATGCATCTGTCTACAACTCTCGCGCAGATACTTCCATTGCAACCCATGTGGAGCTTTGGTGTAAATATCTTAAGAACTCTGCATAGTCTTATGTTATCAATAACTGAAAATTCCTTGGTACTAAACAGAGCTGTAACAAAATGATCCTGCACCTCCGCAAACAAGCAAACTCAAAACTCCTTTCATAAAACAAAAAAAAAAAAACTACCTATCTGCAATTGTTTTTCTACACAGGTTTGGAAAATATAATACCTCTGTAAGAAAGTTTAATAATGAAGCACAGTTAAAACCACTGCCCAGTGACATTTGATACAGGCAGTATATGGGTTAAGCATTTCAGACAATGATAGGCAAATGAACTAAAAGTTTCTTATGCTGCAGAATGTGTCAAGAGTTTCTTCCACACCAGAATATCAAAATATCTAATACATAAATAAGATCTACTTCTTATGACAACAGATACTTGGGCAATGCAGCCGAAGAATGGCAAAACATATGTTTGTTTACATGAAGATTCAGTGTAGATGAACTGAATCAGCTGTCTACAGGCATTACTAATAACTCTTATAATATTATTAATCAGCCACAGAAGATTTATTCTTGCAGTCTTTTATATTTATACAGCAGACTGTACGAACTGAAACTTGAGAGCAGGAGAAGTACTGGCTTGAAGGGTAAATAAATTACATATCACCTCCATCTTTTCTGCTTGCTTCTTCCACTGCCACGTGTCACTTCAATCCTCATTCAGCAAAAATCTTAAAAGCCTTTGATCAAACACCCACTCACTGGCCTGTAACAATCTACAATACTGTATAGAAGTAATAGAAAGAACTTCATTGCTGAACATGAGCAAGCTGAATAAGTGGGAGCTGTGTGAATCGTGCAAACATTTAATGTCTGTCTGATGTGGTCTTTTCTTTCTAGTGGATTGTGACAATAATGTGTGGTTATGACACAGACCAAGGGAAACACTTTTTCTTGTACATGAATCATAAGAATACAAAGAATAGGAGAACTCTCATTCCTCACCCTGTTAACTCTTAACCCATCATTCTTTCTCATTTGTCTTTTTTTGTGTAAGTTTTTGCAACTCTTCCGTGCCTGTGGCCTTGGCAGGGACCTATTCCCACCCACTCAGTACAGCACTGGTGTATAAGGTTTAGGCCCACTGCTCAATTTCAAATTTTCAGCTACATGTTCTACATTATGCTTCGCTGGCTGCCAATATTGAAAGGATTTGTGGCCAGGACACCAAACATTTCCAATAATGATGATATGTATTTATGTCTGCAGAAGATTAGGTTGCTCCCAATGATAAATACCTTTCCCCGGCGACTTATCTAAGTCCGGTATTACGCTATTAAATTTCTTTGTCAAATATCTTTGTCAAAGATATTTGATGGTGTTATAGGGAACTTTGTCAAATGTCATCCAATATTTGATCAAATCTAGGGCCTCGCTGTAGATTTGATCAAAGAAGTCGCTTGTCTTCTGTTCACTGCAATGTGACATGTTACCACATGGAGCGCTAGCATCGCTACATTCTGTCGTCTGTAGTGTTTTTATAAACATTGCGGGTAAATACAATTGGTGTGTGTTGACAACTACAAAATTATTAGAGATGTATGAAGCTGATGAGGCACTTTACAATGTGAGGCACGCTGAATACAAAAATAGATTACGAAGATTGGAGACCTGACCTAACCTAACCTAACCTAACCCTCTCTTGTATCAAGGAATCAGAGTGTTACATTGAGCCTGTCTTCTGCAGATGTAGCAGTTCTTAAGTGAATATTGTGCTTTGTGATATGAGGACACACTTCATTGATGTCCTCCACTATAAGTTCACGTAACAAGTTTTGTTGAATGCTTTTATCGTTTCATCGTAAAACCCACAGCTTCACCCAGGTATGTTTCCTTTTTTTCCCCCCTACTTCTCTTCTGCATATACACACAGTGCAATTGTGGTACATGCAACTGCTGCAGTTAATAACAAGTTGTTGTTGTCAGTCATCTTGAACTTTGATGAAAAATATGATGACAGTGTAATACCTCTTCTAGCACTACGTCAAACATCTTTGTCAAATATATTTGATGGAATATTTGATCACATCTTTGATCAAATCTTTGACAAAGAAATTTGATAGCGTAATACCGGCCTAATTGATACTGATGAAACATTTCCTAGAAAAAGGGAAACAGCAGAGAAACTGTGTCAAAATTCTTGTAATTTAATCTGACAATCTGACAATTGGATGCAGAACATGATGCAAAATATGGAAATCAAAAAATGCTGTAAACAAAATACAATGCTGTTTCTGTGGAACTTTGCTCGGCCAGTAGATACAATCCAACAGCAAGTTTAAATACACCATAAATTATAATGAAGAAAGCTATTGCAATAAATCCACTGCCATTGAAATTTTCTATTTTCATGAGGCATGTTACAGGATAATAACATGGTCACAGGATCATGCACTAATGACAACAAGGGCTGCCACATACTGTCTAGATCATACGGTGTTGTTAGTATTCCAGGTATACCAGCAGCTGCACCTGCAGTAGCAGCAGCTGCCGCTGTCGGTATCTGCGGCATAAGCCGTGCTGTGTGTGTTGGCACGTAGGTCTGCTGCTGGGGTCCTGGTGGAGCAGCTGGCGCTAGTACAGGCATTACATATTGCGGCTGGGTACCCAGAGGAGCCGGCAGTGCCTGATAGGGTTGTGCACTGGGCACCCCGACATATGCAAGTGTATTCTGTTCACCATGTCCAGCTTGTGTGGCTAGGGGTACTGTAGTGCCACTGGTGACATTCCCTGCTGCACACACACTTCCTCCAGCTGTTGTGCTACTTGAATTGCTCGACAGGCCTGGAAATTGCAACATATTGTTTCAGAGAAGCATTCATTTCCTTCTGCAATTCATCAGTTCATAATAATCACAGCTAGCTAAGTGAGTAACTCAATAAGCAAACTGAATATTCAGTTTTGTGGTAGTACACCAAAATTTGAAAAGGAATGTCATAAAATAACTTTCCCTTTGCAAATCTCATAATATTATGAAAAATTAGAAGACAGTGAAGAAGAAGAACAGAAAAAGTATATATTCACTAAAAATATGATTTATTATCCTTAAACAGTCATTTAAGTCCACATATAATTATAATACATTTACAAGCTGCACTTATGTATTGAAAAAACTGAATTTCTTAATGTATTAGCTGCAAAAACATAAAAGTGATGAGCTAAAATAAGCTAAGCTGTACATGCTCAATAAATACTCATGGTGTTAAAACAAAAGTAATAGAGGCACTATTTATAGCAAGTTCATGCAGTTTGTTAGAAGACAATATTTACACAACTAAACACAAAATTTCTAGAAGTGACCAGTGGATGATAACACCATTTGATAAATAAGTTTCAGAAAATTACAAATCCAGTAAGTAAGTAATTAGAATACTAATGATAGCAAAATGCAATAACTTAACAGAGGAATTTGTTCAGGAAAGAAATTCATTCCAAAAGTGAGTTTAATAACTTAATAAACAAAATCAAATAGATGCCCTGTAATTATGTACCTGGCAAACATGAATATGTGATACTTTTACACAGACATTTTTGTACTTAACTATGTCTCATCCAAGTCCCTAGTGCAGAACGCTGCCTTTCAACAGCTGCAGTTCCCCAGAATATAAAATAATTTGTCTACCTTGGAAGTATATCTATCACAGAATTCAAGCGGCTTAGGGAGAAGACCAAGATCTCCCTTTACAATTCAGTCTTGCTTCAACGTTAGACAGACTACAGGCTAAACACTTCAATATTACAGTCATAAAAACTCGAGACACAATACACATTCACATCTTGATGGCCAGAAGTTTCAAAATCTTTGTAGGTATCTGTATTAGAAAGTTATTAAATATTCCATAAGTAAATTAATAAATATTTTACTGAACTTACAAAATGAACACACCTGAAGTTATGTCTGTATAAGTTACATCAAAGTAGTTAATTTAAAAAAATTCCAACTTCCCTCTGTTTTGTCAAAATTCACTTAATTTGGCTTTTATAATGATCTACAATTAATAAAAAAATTTAATGCAGTCAGTTACACATGATACCAAGCACTACAAAACTATTTAGTTTAATATCACACCACAAGCTTCAAGTTTTCGAATAATAATGCCCTAATGGAAGGGGGGAGGGGGGGGGGGAAATTGCCAAAAATGAAATTTTATTTTGCTGAGAGAAATTACATCTTTTCTTCTTGGACAGCAGACAGTTTTCATGAATAATAATGAAGACTGTTGGATATCACTCTTCCTTTTCGACCATAGTTGATTATTTACAACAAAAAATGAAATGAAATGACCGTATGGCATTGTTGGCCAGGAGGCCCCAAGCAGGGTAGTTTGGCCACTGTATTGCAAGTCCTTTAACAATTTTAATGAGACAAGTATGAATTGTACAGCTATAGTGCCTGACCATTTAAACAGGTGATTATATGACAGTCATAGAAGAGGACTGCATAATATTCTTGACATCACTAAACTAATGCAACAACTTGTAGTAGAGATACTGATGGGCACATAAATATGACTGAACACACACACACACACACACACACACACACACACACACACACATACACTTGCCTATCAACTATGTTGCACCATCTGATTAATATTGTAGTCAATCAGCACTAGATATCAACACAAAAAGGATTCCGCTGAAAGGTAGCAAAGGTTCCACTCTTTTTATGTACCTTTGGATGACTCAATGCTTCTACTATTCAGTGAGTTCTTACCTTTATTCCTTACATTATTTTGATTATAATTTAGTACCAAATGAAATTAAATACATAACTTGTGAGTTTGTCTCACTCCTAGCCTTCTGATGAAATGAAGAGCAAAAATCACTTGACTGAGTTATTTGAAAAGTTTCATTTTGCTTTTCCTCCAAACATAAATTTTCTTCAATAGACATGCTGTATGTTTCTGTAGAATCTTTTGTAACTCTTAATTCTTGACCAAAAACTAAAAATCATTGGTGTAGTATGTTTGACATACAGAATTGTTTACTATGTGCTTTTGCTTCAATTAGGAGGAATACATTTTTCTACACCATGAAGACTGATAGATACTGCAGGGGATATAGAGTAATTTGTAAAACAAGAATTTACTGGCCAGATGTAAAAGCCAGGAAATTAACACTAGTATATGCAAATTATGGTGCTAATTACCAAGTGTGGACAGTTCTACAATGTATTTCATTTGTGCCATAAAACTACTTATCCTACACACAACAAATAGCATAAAACAAAAAGAATGTTTGATGTTAGAAGGTTGGGCAGATCTGTCAAAATTATTTTGTTCACTTATAGTCACTACACATTTTGTATGGGAGAGATCTTATTTTAGTCTATTTTCTGCTAGGAAATTTATATTATAACAGAGTCTAACAATGGTTTGAGGATACTTGTTCATCTTAAATTCACAACCTGTTCTGTTTAAAGACTCCTTTTTTGTAACAATCTTCATCAAATCAATAAATGTCCATGTAGCTGTGTGGAGCAAATATTCACATAGAATATTGCTAATACATCTCGAGTAAAACACTTTTCAGTACTGTAAATTATCAAAAAGTAATCGAAAAAGTAACTTACGAACTGCTACTGTACATAATCAAATACAAAAAGTGAGGTAGAGAAGCCTTTCAGCTAAAATTTACAACTACAATTTGAACTATCATGAACAAAAACTGGGAGATAGATTTAATTAATTATGGTTTATCTTTACATATGTAATATGAGATCAAATATTTCATCATTTACATTCCTTTCTTGCAAAAGAAAGATAATGGTAATGTTTCTTTCTTTCACTATAATGAGACACAGAAAAAAATTGGACCTGTGTAAAGATAGCAGCATGAAAACAGATGGAATTACATGTAATGTAGGATGCTGTGTCAGTTCTATCTAGATTGAAGGTATAGTAACATAAACAACACTAAGAACAAAAAAATATAGTGTGGCATATTGTTGATTTCAACACTTCCACATGAATGGTTTGTGCCTACTGTAAACAAACATGAATATATATCTCAAGTAATTTGACCAACTAAAGACAAAAAAAGAGAAGCAGCAGAAATACATTTCAGATCAAAACAAATGACCACCTAGGCTGAATCACAGGTAAAGCTAGTGGCAAACTTTGGCCCATTGGTAGGATATGGGAAAAATACAGTCAGTCAACAAAAGAGATTGTTTACAGAACACTCGTTTGAACCATCCTGGAAAATTGCAGAAAATGAGTGGGACTCACACTAAATAGGACTTACAGAAAACACTTAATGTATGCAAACAATTGCAGCACAAACGGTCATATGTTTGTTTGACTCAATGGAGAACATCAGAAATGCTGGAAAAACTAAACTGACAGACACTTGAAGAGAGATGGCAACTATCCTGTAATAACCTACTTACATAGTTTTGAGAATGACTGTTGAGTAAGGAATTTATGAAAATACTACAGCCTCGTACATACCACCCCTGAATGGACTGTGTAGAGAAGATTAGAATAATTATAGTGCACACCGAGGCATTTAAGCAGTTATTTTTTCCACACTCCATGTGTGAGTGGAAGAAGATAGTGCCACAACATTTGGAATAGTACTGCGGTAAATACCATCTACCAAGTACAGTGGTTTTTAGAGTATCAATGTAGATGTAGATGAACTCAGAAACTCCAAATTTTTTAATGTCATTAGTTACTAGCCTGGTGATATAACTGGAAGTGAAATATTTTCAATTTGTCTTTCAGTGACACATATATAAATTTAAATATAGTGTTTTTTAAAGATTTACATTCAACATAAAACTTTCAAAGATATTAAATGAAACACAACATACCACTATACAAAATTGTTCAGTAGATTGCTTCTCTCACAAAATCAGTGTAGACCATTTGCAGAGTTTGGAAGGAAAGGGCAGGAGCTAGTGACAAGCTGCACTTTCATGTCAGTCCCAGAGACCTACACAGATGGCATAATTACAAGTGAGTGCTCACAAAAGACAGGCATCCGAGTTTGAACCCCAGCTCAGTATAAAGTTTTAACTCATCACACACAATCAAAATACTGGATGCACCAAGAAGCATTTGTATTCACTAAAGGTTAACACAACTTTAAGGCCTAAATGGATCTGTGCCAACTATATATGAAACTTGCAGTTGACATAAATCCACTCTGAACCAGAAGACATTTCAGATTTCATGAGCAGGGCATTCTCCCAACAGCCAGTAGAATTGATCTTCAGAATTACTGTCCTAAGCCATTCATTTATAAATATAATGAAATTCTAATTCTTAGTTCAAACATTACATTCGGTGTCTACATATAGAAAACAAGCTTCACATTAGCAACCTGGATAGCATACAGTAATGCTAATAATGTCAAACCAAATACAGATTATTCACCATGGCACTGACAGAGGTAAAGCAACCACAAGGTTCCAATACTTTTCAAATTTTGGAATAAAAGGATTCCACTGTTTCTCAGAATACCCCTCCATATAGGTATCTACACATACATGTGTTGAGGTTGAAGATGTGTTGATGTATAGAATACAATGTACTGTTCTCTTCTATAAGAGATCCACAGACACACATGTAGTTTCATGTGTGACCCAAGATGTGTGTGACCCAAGAAGTGAGGTAAATTTATTACTCCACATTATCTATATCAGTGAACACTATCAGATCAATTATTATGAAGCTGTATCTGTAAATCACTCTACAAGAATTCATTTTTTCATTCATCATGTTCTGCAGGTTTCATCATAAAAGATTTTCTGTTCAATCCTGAATGGAGATGTACCCAGTGGAAATATCAGCAACTTCCTTTAATTGAGGAGAAATGTAAAATTAAGTACTTCATGAGGAGTAAAAATGTAGTATCCCTTGGCTACAGGAGTAATGAGTAACAACTAGAGTTAGTCATCCAATAGAAATGACTGACAATATAATGTAACTGGATAAATAAAAAAAATCTACTCACCAAGTGGCGGCAGGAGAACACACACATATAAGAAGGTTATAGTTATGCAAGCTTTCAGAGCCAGTCCTTCCCACAGAAGGGCTGAAGAGGAAGGAAGAGGGGTGAAGGAAAAAAGGACTGGATTTTTAGGGAAATGGGTGAATTTTGGAAAAGTCACCAAGAACTGCTGGTCTGGGGAGACTTACCAGACAGGATGAGAAAAAAAGACTGTTTGTTGGGGACTGTGCCACACAATGCAAGACAGAGATTACTGCAGAAACATAGTACATGAATTAACATGAGTGAAAACCTAAATGCATTGTATGTAACAAAGGTAGGTGGGGGTCAGAGAATAATAGACAGGTCAGAAAGTGAAAGATGTAGAAAACTACAACACAGTGAAGAAAGGAACGGTTGCTGTGAAGGAACGCTGAGATGGAAGAAATTAATGTAAATTAAGGCCAGGGGGCTGCCGAGAACCAAGGACATGTTGTAGTGCTAGTTCCCACCTGCAGAGTTCTGAGAAACTGGTGTCTGGGGGAAGAATCCAGATGGCGCGTGTGGTGAAACAGGAACCGAGGTCAGGACTATCATGTTGTAGAGCATGCTCTGCCACAGGATATTGTGTGTTGCCAGTATACACCCTCTTCTTGTGCTCATTCATCCTAACTGATAGATTGGTGGTAGTGATGCCAATGTAAAAGGCTGAACAGTGTTTACATAACAGCTGGTATATGACATTTGTCACTTCTCAGGTGGCTCTGCCTTTGATAGTGCTTTTTTGCCAGTTACAGGGCTGTTATAGGTGGGCTGGCATAGGTGGTGGTAGGAGGGAACATAGGGCAAGTCTTGAAGTGGAGGCGAAAAAGGGGTAGGTGCCACAGGATAGGGAGATGGGTGTAGAAGGAGCATAGGCTCTGGCAAGGATATTGCGCAGACTGGTAGGGTGACAAAAAGCTATTCTGGATGTGGTGGGCAGAATCTCAGACAGAACGGATCTCATTTAAGGATGTGAATTTAGGGAGTCATAGCCTTGTCAAAGTACATGATTAATGCATTCAAGATCAGGATAATACCGAGTGACAAGTGGTATGCTTCGAAACTATTTTTTGGAGGGATTAGCAATACCAGGATGGATGTGATGGTCCAGGACATCTGTTTTCAACTAGGATGGTGGGGTAATTACATCCAGTGAAGGCTGAGGTGAGAATGGTGGTGTATTGCTGTAAAGAGCCTGCATTGAAACAAATATGTTTGCCTTGAAAGCCAAAGCTGTATGGGATGGAATATTTGACATGGAAAGGGAGGCAACTGTCAAAATGTAAGTACAGTAGTTTGTTAGTAGGTTTAATGTGGACAGAAGTGGGTATCTGACCTTCAGTGAGGTCAAGATCAACATCAAGGAAAGTGGCATGGGATTCAGAAGAGGACTGCCTAAAATTTAATTGGGAGAAGCTAATTAAACCTGAGAATATATATGTTTGGGAATAAGTAGAGCAACTAATGGGCTCAACAGTAATCACTGGCAGGGTTAGATTCATTGGCAGGATACCCAGAAACTGCATTGCTTGCAAATATTTGTATCAACTGTACTGGAATACTACCCTGTGTGTTGCTTTATATTATATTAAGTTAACAAGGGGCATGTACTAAGAAGAGCAGGAAGAATAGTCATATGGCAATGTGTATGAGATATGCTGAAAAGTCTTAACTGTCACACTCCTGAAGAAAAGTGTCTAATCCCATAAAAACCTACCTACAAAATTCCAAGAACAGGTTTCCAGGGGAGAGATGATGAAAATGTCAGTGCTATTGCTAGGTAAGTAGAAATGTTTTATACCTGTACTCAATTGCAATAATAATGATCAGACAAGCAGTATTCAGACCAGGTGACCAACACCAATAGAATGACAAAATAACTTTATTTGGAGAAAACACTGGCACATCACTTACATAAACAAAACTGAAACTAGATTTATCGAATTACACAGCTGGGAAAAGAGTATTTCTCAGAGTGATTGCATAAGCAGTCAGAATGTTGGATTCGGAAAGAAATCTCTCACTCAGTAATGGAGGAGAGGAGCACCGAAAAGGCAAAACTCTGTCACGCTCCATGATATGTGCTCAGATATCTCTGTCAAATTCAAGCTGCCTGCATAAAATATAGACTTACGTGCAAGCCTAAGGTGAAGCTATAGTTCATAAGATTCATTTCAGCTTGCACATCCTTGTAGAGTATGAGATTATTCCCTGCTATGTTGTTTCATACTGCAGATGCTAGTCCAATAATGTCAATAACACTCCTGAGGAATTGTGTTCGTTTGATTACCTATGTGCATTCAGAATAGCTGAATTAGTGGAGCACTGCAAGCCAAAGACAGGGATTTATGTTTGTCATTAAAGGCAAATAAAATAATTTTGATCTATGATGAGACTGTTTTCAGTACATACTTTACTGTAGAATGAGGCATAATTAAAAAAAAAAAAAGTACTAGAACAGTAGAGAAAGTAGAAAAATTCAAAGATTTTTACCATCAGAGAAAAAATATTTTCAGTATACAATCAGAAATAAATTTCTAGGGCTGTCTGATGATCTAACAATCATGCTAGCAATGAAGAAGTAACACACATCTTAAATCCACCTAATGTAGAATCAAAGTACCTGAAATCTCTTGTTTAAAATGCGCAAGTAAAAAATAATAATTAAAAATACAGTTATTAGACTGACAACTGTAATGCAACCCTTTTCTGGTACCCAATCACATCTTTCCAAAACACAAAACTATAACAAATGGCACATGATGCTCTACTAACAGAATAGGATAGTAGGCAACACATAGTTACCAATAGAGCATTGCACAATCAGTTATACTAATAGTCATTATTACAGGATGCCGGTCTTCCCTCAGCCATGGGTACTTCAACAGGTAATTATAATCTTCTGCAAAAGATTTATATATATACCTAAGGAAAACAATTCTCTTAAAGTAATATTAACATCTTTGTGAACAGCTTTTCCACAGGTTAAAATGCTTCAAAAACTGAATATTCAATTACTGTAGATAACACAATGGTTGAAAGGACCACAAATTTCTTACATCCTATCCTCCTTCATATGGCACATTTCTTTGCTATCCATTTCATGTACATGCAGTAATTATGCCACCTTAGTACATTAACATAAACTTATGACCACAATTTCCAGTCCTTGTGTTTCACATTTTAAAAACCTGTCTGATACAGCATAAAGAATGCAAATGATTAAACAATTTCTTGTGTCATCCACCATGTATGAGTTTTGCATAAATAGAAGTAGGAACCACATCTGTAATTTTAATTATTGTTCAACATGCAGACAGAACAAATAACAAGTTATTAAATTAACAAAAATATAACTCACCTAGCCGATCCTTCCATATGTCACAGAATGTGGCAGCCAGCTAAATAATATTAATGTATAGTTCCTTTCTAAAACAATTCCCTCCATTTATTCTACATGACAGATCAGTGGTCTTGCCTTTCTCTGTAGGACATGTTTCCCTATCATCCACATATTGTATCCATTAATAATTTGCTTTTGGCAGTACATCATTATCCTCTTTTTGTTTTCATGCATCAAGATTCTTTCATTTTATTATCTACCTGAAAACCCAACTTTATTACTAACATTTCCTTCAGTTTAGACTATTTATATTCCAGTTCATTTCTCCCTTGCATTATTTCTCCTGTCTACTTATTAAATGTGATTCTGTGCACAAAACAGGTAACTGCTTCCTCCTCTTCTAGCTTTTCACTGAACTCAGGCCCTCCACAACACATACACCCAAAACTTCCACATTACAATCTATTATATGATAAGGTTATTTCTGACATTTCTCTCTGTCATGCCTGTTTCTATCCATCAACACATTTATCATTCCCTTTGGTAGATTTGAAAATATAGTTTGTTTTGCGACAATTGCTCAGAGAACAAAACAATTATATGATGTAATCGAATGGTGAGAAGCTCTACTCTAACAATAACAAGAGACTTATAAACACTAAGTATTTCAGTTCATTTCTTGAAGCCATAAGTCATTCAAAAAGAGAGAAAATTTACTATGTAAATACTTGTAAGTATGTATCATACAACTGATAACAGGCTTGCATAAAATAATGTTAATAATTTTCAGCTCTCTACTCCTTTAAATTCAATAACAACTCCATTTTCAAAATAAATTAATGGAACTTTACTGTAAAAAACAGAAAATAACAAATAAGGAACAATGGAAGGTTCAGCAGTCATGAATTGTTTAATATTGCATCCACTCACCACCAATACCTAGAAAATAGCCTAGGAAGAAGCAGAAGTGTAGATTTTTAAGTTCTGTTCCCACCAAAAAGATCTTAAATTTATATCAATTTACAGCAGTAAAATAGATCATATATAATCAGACTTAAATTTTTCCACCCATGAACACGCACCACTATATTAAGGAAGCTGGATTAATGCTCGAGCGAGACTAGCTCCTACAGCCACTACTGTGGAGAGTGTAGGACTGGTTGTCTATACCATCTACAGTCATTCTCCAAGCCCTAATTGTGAGCACTATTGATAGAGAATTCTGACCCGACTTACAGCTAGAGTTGTGGCTACGATTGCGACCATATGAGACTTGTGGTACTTTGAGATATTGTTTCCTATTGTTCCAGTGCTGTTCCTGTGGCAGCCGCAGTGGTGGAGAGCAACACACAGGCAGCATGCGGCTCGATCCCACTGCATTGTTAGGGGGTGGTGGTAACACTGTGATAGTGGGGGGAACAAGCGTGCCGCTCACACCTGTACACAAATGCTTTTGAAATACATTATAGGAAGTGGTGTTAACACAAAGGTTGTGTGGAACAAAACCTGTAACCCCAATAATATGAGTATTTTTAAATAAAACTTACACAAATATATAGAAATGTAATAAATATAACCATAATTTGCAAAATTAAAATGCAGGGGTAAGATGTAATCTTAGCTCATATGTCACATACAAATGTGGTAGAGCTAAAGCTATGCTGAAAATAAAAAGGCAAGAGAGAGAAAGAAAACAAACTGATTCTATAAATGTACTATCACAACAGTTCTAGAGCTCTTAATCCAAAACTGCAGAATACAAGAATATTGCTGGGAATACACATAATTGGTATAAATTTTAGAAGTCACAGTTTTATATGATCTAGATGGACCCAACAGTAAAAGGGATGTTAATGAGAGCTCCAATGTTAGATTGCTAAAAGTTGATGTTAAGAAAATAAGTGATCAAGAAGATTAAGGAAATAAATTCACACACAATATGCTTGTTAGTACGGGTTGCTATCTGAAACGCGTGACACACACTGGTGACATTAACGGAGTGTGGGAAGTTAAGTTGGTCAGAGGCATTTAATCGTGCACAAGTACTAAGTACACACCTGTGACAAGTACTCTCAGACAACCCTTAACATCTCTTAATAACAGGTAATTGTGGTTGTGACTGTTATTCTTGCCAGTGAGAGAAGTCTGGATTTCATACCTTTCTAATATATCGCAGTGGCAGATTTTCTGTCACAAATGGATGCAAATCAGTGTGACTTCCCTTGAGAAATAAGTAATACTTGGTGCATAATCAAAAGTTAGTCACATATAAGACTATAATGAAAATTTATGTGTTTGCCTCCTAGGTACAATAGCCACTTTTGCAGGTCCTGTTATTGCTGCTCCACAACAAAGCAGAATTATAGGTTTAACCTTACATACAACACAAGAAAATACCCTATTGTATTCTCATAGACTTCACACCTTCAGTATATACTAAAACTTTACACAAATCAGCTGCCAATGTGTACCAGGGTGATGCATAAGAATTAGTTCCTATTAGTAATGAGAGTAGCACCTAGAAACACTAGAGTACACAGAACCTCCAAGATAGTAAGATTTGACATAGAGCAACTTAAGAACTAGACAAGAAGTAAGCCAGAGACCGAACAGTACAGATTTCAACAGCTGGGACCAACCAAAGAAGACTCTAGTGAAGACGACCAGTGAACTTTCCCCCTCATAAGAAGAAGGAAGCATCTGTGGTGGAATGAAGACTGTGACAACACAAAAGCCCACAGACAGACATTCTGGGAGACATGGAATTGTAAGAAAACCAAGAAAAATTGGGAATTTTTCTTTTGGAACAAAGACGACTTACAGCTAAGATAATTTGGGGAAGCAAACAGACCTTCACACAAAACCAACTAACCCAAATCACTCAGAAAATACAATCTGCCAAACCTCCAATACAGAGACTAGCAGGGCAAACTGGTTTTTATCGACAAGGACAACTGCTTGGTAGTTTAAAAACTATTCAACTGTGATCCACCTAGTGAAGACTTTGACTACAAACAAACCACACCAAATCCAGCTCCCTGCCTCCTTCACTGGAAGAAGTTGGACAAATCATTCAATTTCTAAAGAGTAATAAGGCAGCTGGAGAGGACTCTATGTTTCTGAACTCTGGAAATGTGCTGAAAGCAATGCCATGGGCAAGCTCATCGAGATCATCCAGGGCATCTGAGAAACAGAGAAATTACTACCTGATTGGAACACGGTGCTGATCCATCCACTTCACAAAAACAGAGATTTTACTGATCTGAACAGCTACTGTGGAATTTTTCTTGTCCCGGTAACATACAAGATTCTCTCCTAGGTGTTACTAACAAGGGCAGAAGATCAACTAGATAATCAACTGGGAGAATATTAGGGAGGCTTCTGGAAGACCCAATCCTATGCTGAACAGATCCTTAACCTTAAAACTGTACTGGCGTGCTCCAAGATGAGAGACCACAAGACGGTTGGCACCTTTGTAGATTTCAGGAACTCTCTTGATAGAAAAATGCTTAACAAAATACTCCAGGAACAACAACACCCGCAGACTCATTCTAGAAACCTTGACCAACAATTATTCCAAGGTCAAATTTAGAGGTGATATTTCAGAAACTTTTGAGATAAAAACTGGAGCGGGACAAGGGGATGGACTCTCCCCACTGCTCTTCAAATGTGTCCTTGAAAAGGTTGTGAGAGAATGGCACAAAGAACTGACCAACTTGGGTGTTCAGAGTGGTATCTACCTGGGCCGTAAGAATGAAGGACTGATTGTAGATTGCCTGGCTTTTGCAGATGACATGGCACTCATTGCTTATTCTCTTGAAATGGCAAAAATGCAGGCAGCCAAAGTGGGTCTTCAAGTGCCGCTGGAGAAAACAGGGTTCTACACCAACATCAAAGAAGCTAACAGAGAGATGTTACTAGACCAGAGAAACATCAAAAGGACTGAGAAGTTTAAGTATCTCAGCGAATGGATTGAACCCAACTTATCAGAAAAAAATGTCATTATCCATGAGAGTCAACAAGTTGGAACTAGCCTACCGACTGACCATGAACACATACAACAAAAAATGCCTGTCATGCAACCTGAAACTTAAACACTACACATCAGTCATATGACCAGAAGCCCAGTATTTCATGAAAAGTCTTTCCATGAACTGGAGGGGTCTAATGGAGAAATTGGAAGTCAGAGAGAGGAGAATCTTCAGGAAGATCCTAGGCCTGGCAGAAGAATATGGGGGAACTCCAAAAATGACATAACTTGGAGCTCTACAAACACATCGAGAGGCTCTCTCACTGTGCAAGAAAAAGAAGGGTAGCTTTCTATAGCCATGTTCCAAGATTGCCACCAAACACACTGACCATCCATCTGTTCACATTCTGGAAAAACAAGAATGTTTGCACCACTTGGCTCAAAGAAACTGAAAAGGACATTGAAGAACTGAGAATAATTCATTTCCAGAACAGACAGTCTGTGAGATACGGAGTTACATCAGCAGTACATGTAACAGTACTGGGCAAAGATCAAAGCCCAACAGTTGAACAAAAGTGGCCCAAAGTAGGCCCATACAAAACAAGAAGAAGAATGAGAGTAGTGCCTATGGTACTGAGGATGGAATTTTACATGACATCTGATTTTCTGATGCTGACAGCACCAACTGTTACTAGAATAAACATATCAAAATGGATACCATAAGATATCTGCTGGGAGTGATAGCCTGAGTGTGACGTTTTATCAGTTAATAACCATAAATGATGGATTTAACATTACAACTAGGTGCTTCTAATGGACACAAACACTAATGGGCCTACTCCACAATCATCTACAGCAATTCATATGAAAATTAGTTTAAATTTCCAACTGGACAACCTTCTACATACGGAAGTATTTCAGATATATCAACCAGCAGGGTTGATCTTTTCATATAATTATTTTTGAAATGGATATCTGTGACCATAAAGCTGCTGTTGCTGCTGCAGCAATATGTTACTGGGGCTTTAATGAACATTAAACTCAAGTATAATGTTCAACTTTTTGTTTAATAGGTGATCTACTGAACTGAAATTATAATGAATTTGGGAAACAGGTATCATATGAAATTTACATTCCTTTTTTAAGTCATGAGATACAGGAGTTTGTGGGGAGTAGTGGGACACTTTGCTTCCTCCTTTCTTGACTTCTTAAAAGCTTATGAGACAGTTCTGCATCTAAAAAACAGAATAAAAGTGTAAAAATACACTGAGGTGACAAAAGTCATGGATACTTCCTAATATTATGGCAGACCTCCTTTTTCTGTACTGTAGCAAGGACTCAGTAAGCTGTTGGAAGTCCCCTGAAGAAATAATGAGCCATGCTGCCTCTGTAGCTGCCCATAATTGGGGAACTGTTGCCTCTGTAGGATTTCACACATGAATTGAACTCTTGATAATGTCCCATAAATGTTCGATAGTATTCATGTAGGATGATGTGAATGATTCGCTCAAATTGTCCAAAATGTTCATCAAACCAGTTGCAAATAATTGTGGCCAAGTGACATGATGCATAGTCAACCATAAATATTCTATCATTTTTTGGGAACATGAAGTCCATGAATGGCTGCAGGCGGTCTCCACGTAGCTTAACATAACCATTTATGTTCAATTCAGTTGGCCAGTGGCCCCAGTCCATTCCATGTAAATACAACCCACACCATTATGAAGCCACCACCAGCTTAAACAATGTCTTGTTGACAACCTGGGTCCATGGTTTCATAGGGTCTGTAGTACACTCGAACCCTACCATCAGCTCTTACCAACTGAAATCACGACTCATCTGACAAGGCTATGGTTTTTCAGTTATTCAGGGTCCAACCTACATGGTCACGAGGCAGGAGAGATGCTGCAAGTAATGTCGTGCTGTTAGCAAAGGCATTGGCAACTGTAATCTGCTGTCATAGCCCATTAATGTCAAATTTGGCTGCACTGTTTTAATGGATACATTTGTCGTATGCCCCACATTGATTTCTGATGTTATTTCACACAATGTTGCTTGTCTGTTAGCACTGACAATTATACACAATTGCTGCAGCTCTTGAGTTGTTAACTAAAGGTTGTCAGCCACTTTGTTGTCCATGGTGAGAGGTAATGCCTGAAATTTGGTATTCTTGGCACACTTTTGACACTGTGGATCTCAGAATATTGAATTCCCTAATGATTTCTGAAATGGAATGTCCAATAGATCTAACTAAAACTATTATTCCATGCTTAAGGTCTGTTACTTCCTGTCGTGTAGCCATAATCATATAGGGAGCCTTTTCACATAAATCACCTGAGTACAAATGACAGCTCCGCCAATGCAATGGCCTTTGATATCTTATGTAGGTGACACTGCCTCTATCTGTATGTGTGCATATGGCTATCCTATGACTTTTATTACCTCACTGTGTATGAGTACATACTTGTGTAGACTGACGAGATATTCCCAGTTAGAAATCAGTATTTGGGTCTGATCAAGTGATTCAGATCAAAACTGAAGACAGCACTGAATAAGGGTCAAGAAAACATAGTGGAACTGTTGCTAATCACAATTTTCATAAATAACTTAGAGAGGTGATTAGGCTCCCTAAGTCTGTTATTACTGTTTATATAAAAAAAATCATAGCTAAAGTAAAGTCATATTATTCTCAAAGACTAATTGAAAATTGTAGTTCAGAACTGAGACTAGCAGCTGACAAAATACAAGTTACTAAAGTAGAATGCAGTTTTTTAGATGAAAAAAGAAGGAAAGATGACAAGTAAACAGTTTAACATTACATCAACACCAAGGTCATAAGAGACAGAGCTCTACTTTCATTGGATGAAGATCAGGAAGGAAATGGGCCATGGTACTAGAGCTAGTGCTGTCACTAGCCTCAAGTGTTTTTTTTTTTTTTTTTTTTTTTTTTTTTTTTTTTTTTTTTTTTTTTTTTTAATGGAAAATGAAACCCAGGTTACCCACCATGTGTATTGCATCCAGGTCTTCTGCTTCAATCATTGTCGCAGATAAAGAAGAGACTTAAATGTCTCAGGGAAAAATATGATTAGAAGATCTAGAAGATCACCTATGGTGCAGGACTTTCCCATTATGTCCAACACTGAGGTGCTATTCCAATACCAGAGAGTCCTGGCAGTATTGACAATGAAAGGGAAAATAAGCAAAAGATATGAACTGAAGTTTGTGTTGGGAAGGGCACTCAACTTGGGTAG